>NC_080435.1:50898219-51047835 GCF_028018845.1 Melospiza georgiana | reverse complement strand
CTGCAGGAAGCAGATAGAAGAGAGCAGCCTGGACTCTCGCCCAGGAAGGAAGAGGTAGGAATTACTCCTGGGGCTTTTCCCTGGGCAGCACAGCTCTCCACCAACTTCAAAATAGGGGTGTGCCTTCAGCATGATTAAAACACTGGAAAAAGTATCAATCCAAGGAGCCAAGAATCACTTTTATCTTGCTAATTTACAAGGGGAATTTCATATGCACCTTATCTATTGGCAGTCAAACAAAGCAGATGCATCATTCTTTAAGGCAGCCGAAAGTCAACGACCTTTGTTGCCAAATGTCTGTCTAGCCATTTTTTAAAATTTCTTTGAAATCAGCTGGCACCAACAATTAGCACCCGACCACCCCCCAAACTTTGGAAGAAGTGAGTGCCGGAAACCAAATCAGGATTCAAATATGGTAAATAACACCTCTCTCTGTGCACTGTGACTGGCTCGCTGCCACTAGCAAGAAGGTCTGTGCACAGTTCAGTCTCTTTGGGAGCCATTTCTGCTCTTCTTTAAACAACATAAATCCATTGAACAAGGCCATACACCCTCAGAAATAAAGGCAAGACCCGGGCTTTTGTAAGAGCACCTGGCTGGGATCTGTCTTACAGTGTGATGAATGGCTTGAAGGGGTATTCAGGTGTCTTAAAGCTACTTCACTCTGGCCTTTTCTCTGGCCTTTTTCTTGTCCATTCTCTTCTCTCAACTTCTGAGAGTGTCTCAGTGACCTTAAGGGATTCACAGCTAAAAAAACTGTTGAAACTTACCATTTACTCGACTTGTTCTGAAGAACCAGCTATGAAAATGCGTTTTGCTACCAAGTGATTATTATTTTAAGGACAGTATTCTGAGCATGTTTCTTTGGTGGCATCAATCACAGCTATCAAGTGAATTGAAAACATGTGCACTCCAGGCAGAGGAACAAAATGTTGTTTGTGATCAGTTCCACTTGGTTATTAGCTCTATTCTGAGGAACTTCAGTTTCTATAGAAGATGGTACCAAAGAAGAGATGTAATGAATCACTACCAAAGATGGTGACTGCTCTTCTCCCTTTCTTTCTGTCTTTTTATGTCTTTTTAGTTTGTTGTTTTTTGGGAGTTTTTTTTCTTTTTTTCCTGCTTACCCACTCCCACCCCCACTGCAATTCTTTCCCAAGTGCTCTGATGCCAGAGGCTGGAAAGATTTTGCTTCCAAAGAGCAGCATGTGGCTCTGGAGTGACAGATTCCTGACTGCTGCTCCAAGGCATTGTTCGCAGCAAACAGGGAGGCTCTGACCTCTCTGATCCCACAGCTGAGAGAGGAGGAGAGCAGGCTACTCTTATAACCCTTACTCCTCTCTTTGTGCACAGTGCATCTAATGGGGACACACAATTGTACTGCTCTCTTCCTTCAGAGAGCAAGGCCCAGTCTTGAACTCTTTATTCAGGCTCTTCTCACTCTCACTGGAGTGTGTTGAAGCCAATGTCCTTCAGGAGCCTCACTCCTGCATTTCTCAATGCATAACAAAAAAATATCTTCCATTTCTAGTCAGTGACATTTTACATTTCTTCTTTCCATAATAACTTTTCTTTTTCATAGTAGAGCCCTGGCGCTACTCTTTCCCTGACAACCTTTTGGGATTTAGAGGAGAGTGTTGTAGTTCTTTGGTGTCACAGTTATAAGGAGGAGAACAACTTGCAAACTCCTTTCTCTATGGACATCTCGTTGCAAATATGCTTTTTAAATAACTCTCTATATTGTGATAGTTTTATCAGAAAGTTAAACTCATCTCCTTGTACATAAAGACAATGATAGTGATTAGACTTCTGGAATCTAGAAATTCAGGAGAAAGCCTGCACCCTTCACAATAAAACTAAGATTTCACTCAAGTTCCTTACCAGCCTTATAGTAACCCCCTCCCCACTTCCCTACAAAATATATTGGCATTTCCTATATGATTTCAATGTCTTTGAAATTTAATCCCTACAGAAGAGGTTTTAAATTGCTGCTATTATTCATGGATAGAAGCCCCTTAAAAAAAAATCTGAGCTTCAAGGCACTGCATTAAAAAACCCAGAAATTGAGGTGTGTAATATAAGATCCAATAAAATATTTGTAAAAATTAATGCTTTGGGGAAATAATGGTGAAGATTTGAAAAAGTTGACAGTTTCATTTTTTGCACTGACTTTATAGGAAATTTAACAGCAATATTTAGTTTATAAGAAAAATAAATGTTTTCTGAAAGTTGAACACAGAGCATCTTCAAGGGAAAAGAATCCGTAATGTTCAGGAGCGTAATTGGAGCTATACATTAAAACAAAACAAATCCAACCCTGAAATGTTTGCATTTATTTTGATGGTTTTTCTCTTACAGATTTGTTTCTTTTCAGTTTTATTCACTTATTTATTTATTCTTTTAAAAATGCTAGAGTGGTAACCTAGAATTCCCCTTAAAGTGAAATTTGAGTAGCAGAAGTTGGTGAAAGGATTCAGCATCAAATTAATAACGTCTTATTATTTGTAGTAACCAAGGTATCACAGTAATTATAAAAAAGTTCATAGAAATTTTCCAGTAAATCCTCAATATCCAAAATTGGAAACATAAAGAAAATAATTCAGAAGAATTACTGACAGAATAATGATGATTTAAAAAAAAAAAAAAAAAAGCAAAGAGTGATTTTAGTTTTTAGGTGTTTTTTTTTTTGTTTTTTGTTTTTTGTTTTTTGTTTTTTGCTTTAATGTTTGGTTTCTGTGGGGGAGAGGTGTTTATTTATTTTTATGTTGGGATTTTTTTTTAAGTGTCTGCTCTCTGTTCTTTCTACTTATTTCTGCCCAAGAAATGCAGTTAATGCTGCTTGGAAGGTCATGTAGCTGGACTTCCCAGAAGAAGACTACTAGAAATAGGAGAAACACAGCAAACTACCCAAAGACTGGGGTAGGAAATTGCATTTCAGCCAGCCATCCCATTTCTCAGTTGTCACCCAAATTTCTGAATCCTACTAGCATGGTCAGATGCTTCAGTAACCCCCAGTTTCTTCAGCCTGCACCAAAAGAGAGCAAGGAGCTGTGAAATATTAGCACAGCTACTTTGTGAAGAAGACAAGCCAAGTCTGGGAATTCTTTTAAACAGCATGGATCCAGGCTGTGTTTTTCAGTCATCAGGACATTGGTGAAAGCTTCGGTTACCCACCCACCTGGGAATTGCAGACAGCCTGAAGGAGTCTTAGCTTCCTATTGACAAGTGTAATCAGTCTCCTTTGTAAAGCAGTAAATATTCCATATGGGCATGAAATTTACCTGAGTTCTTTTAAACACACCATCATCCAAAGAAAGATGAAAAAAATCTATGCTGGTTTTAACAAACTAACTTCAATTTTGTCTTTATAGAGGAAATGCATAGAGGCAATGTTCTGAGATCAAAAAAAAACTTTCTTCCAGTTGAAGCTATTAATTACTCCAAGATTCAGGGCAGCTTCTGAAATTTGAACATCCTCCAAGGCTCAGGGTGAGGTTTTTCCCTTGAGTGGGAAGTGAGGAGATGCACAACTTCATTATCCTTTGCGCTTCTAGTACGTTTCACTGTGAGGTATAATTGCCCTTCCTGAGGGGTGGTTTAAATATTTCCTGGAGGGACACATCAAGTGAGCTGTAAGTGTGGCATGCTCTGCATCCCACCCTCTGCTGAGCCCCACCAGTTTGGACACAGCTGTTGATTCAGCCTGCAGGGTCACAGATGCTCCAGCCTGTGCACTTTGGCCAAGCCAGAAGCTGAACTCTTGGGCTTGCTCTCTGCATAAAAAGGCAAAACTGGTCTTCAGAGTATCTTCAAGAAACAGGAAAACGGAACCTTTTGTAACACTGGATGCATTACATGATGAGATGTGATCTGTACCCTGTAAATCCTCTCCCCATTTGTGTGTTCCTGCCAAATAGCTTCATTTGGGTTTCTTTGTTTCTGGTCTCTCTGGGTGATTCCTCAAGTCCAAGTAGCTGTTCTTGCAGACAGAAATGTGACCCCATTGCAGGGCGCAGAAAATGTGGGGTGTTCTGGCATGAGCTGTTTCTTGTGCTCTTATCCCAGTGCTGGTCTCAGCCAACCTTTATTTGAGTATGTGAGCTTATCTTCTGTTAATAATTTAAACCCAGTCCTCACAGTGGAGCAGTGTCACTTTCAAAGATGAGAGGACTATGAATATTTGGCTTTCTGTCTGTCCACAGAAAGCAAACAGCTAAAATGTCTAATTAGAAAGCTACATAAAAGTAACAGAAGCATAAGTTGAAGGACCATCCATTACAGAGAGACTGAAGGATTCCTGGAACTGCACTGACCATAAGCTCCTGTAAGCTGCAATTTCAGACAGAGTTTTAAGTAAATTCCCTTCTCAACTTCACTTGTCCCACATGAAAGAAATGCTAACTTTAACACAGCAGACAAGAGCCCTTAAAATGAGGCAAGAGGAATTTTTTATTTAAGTGGAACATCATGGGGCTCATCAGAGTATTTAATAGTATTTTCCCTCCAGCTGTTTTTATTTATCTTTAAACTTCCAATAAAAGTTATGTTTTATTTCAAGAAGCAATCCATAATAAACTTTTCAGCTGATGGTAGTGGTTAGTGCCTATGCCACCAACAGTGACGATTAATTCTTTGGAGAAGAAACGAAAATTATTCTTTGCTATGCAGTACCTATCAAAATGAGTTTGAGTAGGGGCATTTGGGTCTTACCATCAATTTTCAAATTAGAGGAAACAATAATCCCATTCCATTGCTCTATGATAATGCTGGGAACTTGAGATGGGGTCAGTTTCTTACTGGAAGGCAAACTCAGAGCAATTCCTGGTCTTGCACATCATTGCTTTAATTCCACTGTAATGGCATGACTGCCTGGGCTAGGTGCTGTCCAAGCATGGTGGGAGGGACAGCTCCTGTCCTGAGAATGTGCTGCACCAAGTCCTTGCAGACACACAGATGCTTTTAGCTCCAGGCACTGCCAACCAAACCCTTGAATTGAATGAGATGTTTTAAACATACCAAATCAAGCATATGTAAAAATCTACATGAGATTTGGGCCATATAAGCATGGCCCAAATCATATAAGGGTGAAGACTTAACTATTAGAACACAGTAAGTATACCAATTCTTTTCACTTTTAGTGGAGATGGCAAAAACAGCAAGGCTGCACATAAACTCTTCAGCTAAGACATGACTTCATTCAGGCCTGTAGCCACAAAACCAACTCCTTTTCTAACCCCAGGTCTCTGTGTCTTGCCTTCAGCACACTGTCTGTTATAGCATCCTGCCTACTCCCAAAGGTCTATCCCATGGCTTCATGGAAACTGCCCTTCCCAATGCTGAACTAATACAGATGGATTTAGGCATTAATTCTGCTTTTGTCCAGCCGCTGACAAGGAGGAGGAAACTATTGAGACAAGCTCAATTAGAACCAGTGGCCCCTGAAGCTCACAGCACTGCTAGTTTCTATTGAGACACAGTAAAATATTTACCCTGGTCAACACTTTAGATTCTCATTTTGTGTGAGTCTTTGTGACCAGCATCTGACCCTACTGTTTGGTACAGTAAACATGGTTTTATCCACAAAGCTGAACCTTTTCTGTGTGGAGTTTTCTGCTAAAACCTCTTCTCAACAGCAAACAATATGCTTGATTACTGGCTGTTGTACACAATATTGGAAGACGAAGGGGGTCCAAGATGTCTCTTTCAGGAAGGATGCTGAGTTGGAAATTTTTACTTCACTGTGGTCAGGATTGGGCCTACTGTAAAAAGACTTGTTCATCTTTATTTGGACTTTCCACTGGAGCAGAAGGACAGACCAGCTGACTGATCTCTTTCCACCTGGTCTTCCTTTACTTTCTTCTGCGCAGGCTCTCATGTCATATTTATTACCAACTTGCATCATACTCACTGTGTGTTTTACAAGAGTGTGTAAAAGGAAAATACTGCAGCATATACCACTTATTCTGAGTTTCTAAAGTTGAGTGCATTGTTTTATATTTCCTAAACTTCAATCCACAAAAAGATTTCTGTGGATATGTGTGTGTGTGCACATGCATTACAAAAAGGTGACGTTAATGAGGAAGAGAAGATGGAGAACTGAGGCTCGTTTGGCTCTCTTTGCACTAGTTTTGTATGAAGTTCCCTTCTCTGTACAAATGACAACTGCACATTTTCCTCATGGAGAAACCCAGTCAGCCAGGGGCATGAAGTTGCCAAGGGCAGTCCGGGGACTGCTATTTCACTGATCTTTTAATAATATGATCCAAGGCTTTGTGAATAAAGACCTTCAGACGAATGCAGAGTTCTGTGGGAAGCCAGTGGAGGGAGCAGAGGGATTAGAGGACTTGTTGGAAAGGTCTGCAGGAGTTTGTATTTCTAAGTGAAATATGTAGCAAGAGTCAAAGTTTTCAAACTACTGAAACTTACTGCCCTTGTGTTTGTTAATGCTATTCAAAAATAATAGTGCTTCCTTCAAACAAAAACAAACATAAAACTTATGCAGAAAGCTATTTATTTTTAGACAGCTAATATTCACAAGTAGGGTGAAATCATAACTCTTTTATTCCTCAGTAGGAATATTGAAACAGAATCCAACAGGGACATGATTATGTCCAGGGCCATTTGGTCAAGTGGACACAAGGTACATTGGCCTCAAGGCCAGGTAGACCTGAATTATTCTTCTGGGCCTCACAGTCATAAGCTTTGCAGATTTCACAATTTCCAAGGGAAACTTTGGTCTTCATCTGACTGTCGTCAAAAGCTAATTTAAAAGAATAAGCTCACACAAGATCATTTAAATAACTGTCATTAGCATGGACTAGCTTCAACCTTGTGATCTGATCATATTCCCATAGACATGCCTAGATTTTACATCTGTAATAGCATTCACTGTTGTTGATACTTAAAGATAACACTGCACACAACAAAAGAATTATCACATTTTTGCAGGAAATAATTCATTGATTCACTGCCAGGTTTATCGTTCCTTTCATTTGTTTGTTTTGGCAGTGGTACCCCTTCAAAAGTTTGCTTCTGTATTTTAAAATGCTAAATCCTTTTAATTAAATTGCTGTTTGGTACACATGCTATCCCATTCTTTACTTGCTTAAAAGCCATGTGTTTATAAATGGGAACTTCCCTTTTGCACTGAAGTTTAACTGTAAGGAAAGCATATGGTTTAACTCAAGTTTTTTTCCTAGGGTTTGGTTGTGCCTCAGTTTCCTATCTCAGGCTTTTCTTTTATATCTTCAGATTATCTAAATACAGTGAGCAGGTTACTGCTCCACTAAGTTAAAAAAAAAAAAAAAAAAAAAAAAGCTCTGTGCTTACCTAATATTTTCTTAATTCCTGAGGAAACTTGAGGAAACTTAAGCAAAAAAAATTCATAAGTTGTATCAGGTGTTTCAACTTCCTCATAAATAGGAACCTCCACCAAAAAATAACAAAAAAACCTTAAAGTCTGGTGGGAGGGCTTTAAGTTACTTGGAATGATTTCTGTTGGGAAATCTCAGTGTTGTGGTCACTGCTTTCTCACTTTATTCCACAAGAATTCCATGAATTCTGGTTCCCTTTGTCACCTGCAAGTGTAAGCAACAGGAATTTTGTGACATCTCTCATTTTTTCCTTCTTGTTTCTTTGAGGTGAAGTTTAAGAATATCATGCTAGAACATTTGTTGAATAATGCACACAAGTAATTTTTTTAACTGTGAGAGTGCTTAGAGTTTGGAATGTGTTTTAAGAAGTCAGCATGAGTGCTAGGAACCTCAAAGGAATTATTTGCATTGATTGGTAAATCCAAACTCTAACTGAAAATAACTTAAAGGCATAACTTGCTGTTTCCATAGTGCTTATCTCCAACACATTGTCTTCTTGTTAAGCCTGAGATATTTCAGGTGAAAATAATACTCCAAACAAAGTTTAAGACCATACTCAGAATAAAGTAACACCAAGTAAGGAACTTGGTTGTGATTTTTGCCATATTTATGGATCTACATCCCTATTACGGCATATTCCAACATATTGATTCTTCCATTGTTTCCATGGGAACATCCTGATGTCTATAATTACCAGAAAGTGTTCAGTTAATACAAAACACAGTGGTAAATCTTTCCTTATTTACTCCCAATTCCATGCAAAAGGTGTAGCCAAGATGCCATTTATAGAATAATATAAATAGCTGAAATGCTATTTACTTGCATAACTCATTTGTTCAAAGAAATGAGTCTCTGGGAGTGCATTTTCCTCTGCTAATGACTGAGCTTAATATTAACCTGAGTGCTTAAATGAATTTGCTGATCGCAGCTAAGGCTCACACAGACCTTATTCAACATGAGTTACACACACTGTTGGCACCTGTAGCAGTGCCTGCTTAAAGGAAACCTAATTTGAAAGCAGTACACAGAGATATTTTCTTTACTCTTTCCAGGAGACTTTAGTTTCTACCTTGAAGTTAGGTTTAAAGTAAATACACACTGAGCAGGAGACAGAATACGAGTTTTGCCTTCCCACTCTCTGGCTCACAAACAGAGTTTCGGTCCCTGAACTTTCATCTTTATGAACTTTTTATATCAATAGTTTTTTGTTTGTTTAAACAATGTCATTTTTTTAGCAGAGTGTAGATGATTTAAAAAATGACCCTTTTTAAAAACAGGATATGACAATCTGATAGAATAATATCTAATCATCTATAGGACAAATATGGCAGCACTACATATGCCAGGTAAAATGTCAATAAGACTACACCCAGAGTAAAACACAGGATAATTAAGAGATTTCAAGTTCTTGATGAGCAAAGAAGTCTAGATTAGTTAGGAAAATAAAGGAAAAAATATGCAATGATGAATTCTATGGTAACTAGAGGACAACTGAACGTGCAAACTTGGAATTCAGAGAGATGGTTGAAGGGTTATATAATGTTTTAGCATACGCCCACCTCAATTAAGAAATGAAAGATGGAAACCCACTGATTTCTGGGCTTTTTTACCACTGAACAAAAGGTATTTTCTGTATAATACCATTATTTCCCACCAGCATGTAACAACCATTTGACTCAGGAAGGCAGAGGTCAGCATTTTGATTTCTGGATTCCTTGAAGACATTTCTTAAAATAAAGACATAAATGCTTTTAAAATTTCCATAGATATTTGGGATTTTAATTGAATGTGTGAATACTCCTTGCTGGAATATCAAGCCTCTGCTATTAATTTAGAAGTGTCTCTGTAAGCACTCGGGTATGAACTCCATCCCTTCACAAACAGGCCAATGAATCCTGTGCATCTGATGTGAGGGATCTGGTCTCTGAAGATTCTCTGTGGAGTTATGGGGCTGGAATTTCATTCAGTGCCTCATAACTGCACCACTTCAGCTCCTCCTCCACGAGGCTCTTGAATATCCAGCTCACAATCACCAAGATGGCATTGCAAAATAAGTAAGTTCCCTCACAAGGGAGTAAAGAAAACTAGGTTAAGATATGTACTAACATACAGGGTGCCATTCCTAACAACATCAATGGAGTTGTTTTTATTTACATCACCAGAGAGTTTGGAGTAATCTTCCCTGTGTTGTCACAAGCATGATAAACAAGTTTGAAGATTGTTTAAAGAAACCATTTTAGCTTTGTTGATTACTCAATCTCTGCAGTCATTTATTGCTCCAATACTACAAAGTAAGAGAGATTATCTTTTAATTAGGTGATTTTTTATCCTTGTAACATCTTCAACTGCACTAGATATTCATTAAGGTTTTTTTCTCTCCCCCTGCAACTTTCTTGAATAAGCTTTCATGTTTCTCTGCTCTTTTCCCTGGTGAGTTGTTGATCCAGGGACCAATGAATGTTAGTAATACATCTATTTATTCCCTAATCATTATGAATATTTTTAAATGTACTTCAGAAAAGTATTTGTAGGCTATGCACTCAAAACTGCTTAATCCCTATAAATGCTTAGAATGAAAAATTGTGAAATTAATCTATGTGTGGAGAAAATACTCCTTAAATTTTTTGTTATTATTAGTGTAAAACTTCTTGTGTACAAACATGGAACAATATTACATCCAATTTATAACATTTTTTTGAAACTGAGAGCTATACCAATTCTTAGCAGGTTTGCCTGCCTACAGTGCAGTTCACAAAAAGTCCTTTAAGATGTTTAAGAATCATGGAAGTTAATAATCCTATCTCTGTTTTATCTATGAGATGATCTAGAGGTATTGATCCTGCCTGGAGACATGGGGAAAGGCTATCTGATCTTTGGAAGTCCTTCCTACACTTTCTTTCCAAGATCAGAGAATTAAATTCATAGCCATTGCTCTTATGGCAACAGGCTGGTGAGTGGATTCTTCCATCTTACATGTCAAGTTCATGGCAAATTTACAGGACATTCATGATGTAGTTAAAGAGGTGTTGTTACTGTTATCAACATGTCTCACGGTGGGTGAAGATTAGTCATCCTAGGTCACAGAACTATTATGTTTGAGGAGCCACCTTAGCATTTCCTGCAAAAAAATTGGAGGGAGGATACTTTTGAAAAGTCTATCCAAAATGATAAAAACAGCATAAATGGGTAAGACCCTCAGGCTCTTGTTTCCAAGTGAATGAGAAGTGGAAATCTTTTGACCCAGAACTCTTGTATCTGACAACACACATTCTCCAAAATATAAGCATTGGGAAGGTGCCAAATGAGAGAATAGAAGTTATGCATACTCCTAAATTGCTTGGGATTTTCAATGAAAAAAAACCCGACAAAACAGCACCTCTGAGGTGCTGAAGAAAATCAATTAATGTTTGTAAGACAGGATGCCATGGAAGGCAGAAATATTTTGGTGACAGAACAGTGTTTTGTGCCTGGATAAATAAACTTGTGCTTGGAGGCACAGAAATTCCCCAGTTCCCTAAGGGCACCAAAACCTTTGGAGCCAACACAGGATTTGTGGCAAAATCTGCAGATGGCTCTGCAGGAGGAATGCATGCAGCTGTGTACAGCTGGCTTATGGCTGCTTGGCTTTGTATTGGCAACCCAGTTAAGCAGATATCTTTTTGATGGTGGAGACACAAAAATAATATCCACAGATGCTAACATACTCCCCCTCAGTGGTTTCAGCACTTCAGCTCATAGCAGTAGACTTGTTCCTTACCTTGATATAGATTTGCTGTTATTTTATGCTCTCCTTTCAAGTGAGGGACTGTTGTTAAATTTCCTTACTTCTAAAATATGCTGTAAGTTAGTATTTTTTTATTTTTTATTTTTTTTTTCCATTTTTCCTTTTTTTTTCCCCTGAAAACACAATCATAAGACGCCAACAGTAGATTGAGGTAGCCTTATTCATAACTCTTCTCTGGTATCTTCAAATATCAAGGATTAAAATATTCAGCTAGATAAATTCCAAAATTAAAATGTCTAATCTGGCCAAAATGATAAATTTCTGACCTTTGGGAAAATAACAATATTTAATTTTTTTTCCTATTCTTAAAAATAAAATTTGAAAAATGACTCTTTAAAAAAGTGGTTTTGTTTGGAAACTTTTGGGTGTTTTGGTTTTTTTTAAAGATAATTTTTTAATTTTGTAATTTCTTATATTATATCAACATATGCCAAAAATATTCATGCATAATCTGCTGACAGATTATAATGTGGCATTGGTTAAAATGTTCTATTGCTTTTCATTTGTTCATTGTTTTTGTAACAAAATGCAAAGTTGTAATTTGGGATGATGCAGAATGTTTCAATCAGTATTAAGTAGCATCTGCTTTAAAGTCTAAAAATAATTTATTTAAACATTTTCTCATTTTACAGGAAACCTAATCATGTTCATGTCACTTTGAGGGGGAAAAAAAAAGTCACTTGTCTTGAAACCTCTTTTGCTAACAAAATGTTCTGTATTAAATTTTTCTATATAGATCTGGTTGGCATAACTTTATAGCTGATTGAACAAATGTTCTCAAAAAAGTCTGCCAAGTTTATAATCCAGTATCACTTGTTTCTGGACAGCCCCAATCTCTTCGGTCACTTTTAATTCAGAGATTCCAGATCACTGACAAATGACTTTACAGTGTAAAGTCTTTAAACGGAGCTCTTAAACCCAAAATAATTTCAGTCCCTGGGAACCCCTCCACTGATCATAACAGATGTTAAGTCTGGTCATTAGTAAAGGGTAAGCATGGTAAAACACTTTCATAAATTGATTTTACTGGACGTGGATGAAGGAGCAGTGACTCCCATAGTAACTGCTGATTCATACAAGAGAACAACAACCTGATTTTTGAGAGTTACAAAAACATCTCTTGTTGCCAAACCACGAACCTTCTGCAAAGTCCATCGGGACTTTAGAAATTTTACAAGTGATTCAATGAAAGCAGAAGCATTGGAGCTCCCCTGCAGTGTCACGTGGCTAATCAGAGTTCTGTGGAGCAGCTTGTCAAAAAGGACATAATTCTATCTCAGACCAACTTATCCCTGCTTAGATATGTGCAGAGATCATTGCTCAGGAAATTATATTTAACTGTAAGGGTGTGCAAGCATATGTGTTAATAGAGAGGTGCATGTGAACACTGCAAAAAAATCTGCTGGTGAAAAAGGATGATTGGATGTAGCATATGCAAAAAAATTAAGATGTGCAGAGACAATTTCTTAGGAATATAGCCTAAGTTTAACAATTTGTTTCTGAATAATTTAATTTTCAGTTTTAAGCCTTTAGAATTATGGTCTATTTATAATTGGAGCCAGAGTCTGCATGTATTTTAAATACAAAGAGAGGTTCCAACAGTCAAGTTATTATATTAGTTGAAAGTTTGATTAATAACACACTAATTGTAGAAGCCAACATCAAGAGCCACATCATATTGTTTCTATTAAATTTTGAAACTGTTTGAAATTATTTAGTAATTTAAAAAGATTAATTTCTGGGTAACGTGTTATCTTTTCATAGGGACATAGTTTACTTTGAGTTCTTTCACTTTGCAGACTACAGGATTCTTCACCAGGTTCTACACTTCAGCGTGCTTTTGGATCTGGACAGTAGGGCGCATTGTCACATTTATGCAGAAAGGAAAGAAACTCAGTCCAAAGCCTTTTGTCAAAGTTCACCTAAGGTCCCCAGAACATAAATATTAAGTACAATTGGGTTTGCATGGCCAGGTTTTTGAAAGCGGGGGGGGGGCTACAAGAGTGGCTTTGGTGAGAAGCTGCTGGAAGCTTCCCCCATGTCCAGAAGAACCAATGCAGCTTTTCCAGGACAGATGTGCTGCTGGCCAGGGCTGGGCCCATCACAAAGGGCGGCAACACCTCTGTGATAACATATTAAAGAAGAAAGAAAAAAAGCTATTGAGCAGATGTAATTGTGGCCAGACAATACCAGAGTGAGAATAGGGGAGAGGAGAAACTCTGCAGACACCAAGGTCAGTGGAGAGTGAGTGGGAGGAAGGGCTGTAGGTGCTGTAGGTGCTTCCCTTGCAGACCATGGAGGTCCATGGGGATGCAGAGATCCGCCTGCATCCTCCCTGGACGAGACCCGTGGTGGAGCAGGTGAGTGCCTGAGAGCAGGCTGTGACCCTGTGGGTGCTCTGTGATGAAGCGGGCTCCTGACCCAGACCTGCAGACTTGTGGAAATAGGAGCCCACTGGAGCAGGTTTCCTGGTAGGATTTCCAAACCTGTGAGGGTCCACACTGGAGCAGCCTGTGCCTGAAGGACTGCACCCTACTGAAGAGTGATCCATGTTGCAGCATTTGGTTGAGAATTGTGTCCCATGGGAGAGACCCCATGTTGGAGCAGTGAAGGACTCCTCTCCCTGGGCAGCAGCAGAAGCAATGTGTGATGAACTGACCACAGCCCCCATTCCCTGGGCTGCCAGAGGGGAGGAGGTAGAACAAGGATGGAGGGAGGGGTGGGGAGAAGGTGTTTTTAAGGCTCTACTTTATTTTTCATTATCCTCTTTGATTTTGTTTGTAATAAATTAAATTAATATCTCTAATTTGAGTCTATTTTGTCCGTGACAATATTTGGTGAGTGATCAATCTCCTTATCTCAACTCATGAATACTTATATTTTTTCTCCCCTGTCCAGCTGCAGAGGGGAATGATAGAGAAGCTTTGGTGGGTGTCTGGCATCCAGACAGGGTCAACCCTCTACAACAGCAGCATGAGATCATTAAAAAATATAAATAAGTGAAAGTTAGAAAATTTCTGTAAGAATAAACAGTGTCTCTTGAGGAAATGCATAGTCAGTTGAATGTGTTTCAAGGACAACATATAAACATAGCCTTCAGCAAACCTAAAACAAGTGTTGAAGGTGATGGCTGCCCGGTGACTCACGTTCAACAGCCACGGTATCCTAACCATGGAATCAATTGTCCCATAAATTGAGACTAGTATGAATGGCTAAACGAGGTCTTAACTGTCTCTTACAGGCAATCGGTGAAATTGATCTCCCTGTACAAAAGCAGGGATAAACCCATAAGACGAGAAGACCCTGTGGAACTTCAAAACCAGCAACCACCTTAAAACACATACTCACCCACCGGGTTCACTGACACACAAGCTACTGGTCTGCGTTTTGCTGTTGGGGCGACCTTGGAGCAAAACAAAACCTCCAAAAATTAGACCACACCTCTAGACTGAGAGCAACCCCTCAACGTGCTAATAGCATCCAGCCCCAATACAACTGATCAATATAAACTCACTTCTAAAATGTTGGTTTATCTTTGTCCATGGATATTTGCACTAACCAAATACACAGAAGTGTCAGACGATATTCTCTTTAGCTGTTCTCATTAGCAATCCATAGCTTTATATACATCTGGGTGCTGGGACACAGGATAGGGATGGAGCAGGGCCCTCCTTCCACCCACGGCCTGCTTTGGGACCTGCTGCTCTTCCACCCAGCACCTCTGAGACCAACAGCAGCCTGTTGGGCACTGGGCAGCATGCAGAGCACCAGGGTACCCCGGGGTACCTTCCCTGAACATTTTCTCTGCCCAGCTGCCTTGTTCTACCCAGTTCTGCGCAAGTAGACTGGTTCTGCTGCCAGCTCCTCTCCACTCACCCCTCCACAACAGCCATATTGCATAACAGTGGGATTTTGCCCTAAGCTGTTGTGATGACTCCAGAATTTCCAGTCTTATAAGCTCTCTGTAAATTGATAAAATATTCCTCCCCTTCCCTCTGCATTTCAAAATAAACACCCTACTATCTTAGTGCAGTCTTAGGGGCAATTGAAATGAATAAATACTATGGGAACCTGATAATTTTGCAGTGAAAAATCAATACTAAAAATAATACATATATCTTATTACTGGTTGTGATACAACAGAGCATGATATAAGGATATAAAATTGCAGATATTATTGGAAAGATTGATATCATAACAATTTCTCATATCATATTAGAAAACAACAAATTTAATAATACAATGCATGCAAACCCACTAATAAGATTCAAAAATCTAGTAATATAATATTTGAAAACCTATAAATTTGATAGGATGTGTCAGTAGTACTACAAAAATTAGCTGTATATCTGCTGCAATAAATGTTGATCTTTTTTGTACTCCTAAAAAATCCTGCCCTTTATTTCACTATTTCCATAAGCATGTCATGTTATCAATTCATGAAAAAGAGACCAAAAATGTGTGAACTACCAGTTTACAAGTGGCCATGATTTTATTTTTTTCTTTATGGAAGGTCTACCCAAATTTATGCTTTGTTTATCTAAGTAATAACAAGTGTCATTTGAAAACCAGCTACCTTTTGGTTGGCTTCTCCCTTTAGCAAATTGTATTCCACCATTAAGTACTCCTTAAACCCATTCAGCTTCAAAATCTCCATTATTCTTCAAAGGCCTGAAAAAAGCAACATACTCTTGCAGTTTGTCTGCCAAAGCACTTTGTCTCACCAGCAGGAGCAAAGTGGATCCATGTCTTCTTTAATTTTTTTTTCCTTCCTCCCATCAGGTGAAGGACATAGTGGACAGTGGAGGTGAAATTCAAATTCTCATAATTTTGAAGGAGTTCAATGCAGCTACCCATCCATAGAAGGTGTGGTTCTTTAATAAACCAGAGATGGAAATGAACACACAAAAGATCCCTGGAAAGGCTAAAGAAAAGAGGCACTTGGTAAAATGTTTAGCTTCTTGTGGGAAATTATGTTCTTTTTCATCAGCTGTCTTCATCCTATTACCAAGGGAGGCCGAAGTTCTCAGCAATGATTTTGGGTCCAGGCTGGCTCTGTGAATGACTAAGGAGAGAAAGTATTTTTCACTCTGTAAGGTGGATGCACTTTTCCTGGACGATTTAATGAAAGTCAAGTCTAATCAAACCACACCTAACATCTCTTCTCCTGCATGAAGAGGACAATAGGCAGCACATTACCTCACATCTGAAACCTGAACTCCTGTTGACTAGGTCATTGTGGCACTCCATGTCCTAGAGCCAAAATCTGCTGGTACTAGCCAACATGACACTCCCCACTGAGTATCATGAAATGCTGTACAGAAACATCGCTGCTTGTCACACAGAGTGACAATGCTTCTGGTGGATGGTCAGGATCTCTTACCCAGGTTGTCAGGCTGTCTGGGCATCCTTTACCTGAGGCAGCATTATTCTGATGGTCATCTCGGGTTTAGACACCAAGCCCTGGTATCATGGTGCCAGCTGTACGCTGGTGATGCAGACTCTTCTGTGGGGCACAGAAGAGGGACAGGAGGGACACAGCACGGGGCATGGAGCAGGCAGGGCTGGTGAGATGGGGCAGTGACAAACTCTGGGCAAGGCAACAGGGCAATACCAGGGAAGCATGGATCTCTTGTGGTTTACCAAGCACCTCAGATGAGCCAGCATTTCCCAAGTCTTTTCCCTCAAGAGCAAAGACTTGGTTCTGGCAGGGTCTTGAAAAGTCTGGAAAGAAACAACACTCACTAGAAATGTCCTTAGAGAAGGTTTTGGGCACAGAAATTAAACACATCGCTGAGAAAAACCTCATGTACAGTAGAGCAGAGAACAGCTATTTATGAAATGGAAGTTAAAAATTGGATAGAATACAGAGCTTGCTGCACATCAGAATTAAAAAACAAATAAAGCAAAAAAAAAAAGTTTGGAGGTTTCAGTTTTTGCACACCTGGTGTGAATATTTTTGTTATTCTTGTTTATCTGAATAGTATTTCAGGTAGGACAATGAAAGCTGATACCAAAGTTTTCCCCATTTTTTCCTTCAGTCCCTCTTTGACATGATTATGAAGAAGTACAGTCCATGACACTGAATACTGACAGAAAGAATTAAAGGTGATATGTGGAGGTATCAACTCCCCTGGCAAGGAAAAGTCAGACAGGGCCAAGGCTTTGTGATTTGCAAGAAGAACTTCAATTCAGGAGTGTGTAATGAGGGTGGTTATTTCTCTAGCCTAGGTTCAGTTAACAGAATCTATTATTTATCAGTTTTGTCAAGTTTGAATACAGATCTGAATTTCCATGCCCATGTTTTATATGCATGTATAGCTGTATAGTTCTGCAGGTTTTCCAGCCTCCTTCCAGAGGTACACAGGTCCAGTTATTCTCTTCAAAATCATTTGCACATTAGCAGATCAATTAGTTCCTCTGATTTTTGGTGATTCATACACCCAGTTTCTTGTTTTGATGCTTGCAACCCTCAGTTATGTGAAAAAGTCTTACATATATTCCATGAGTGAATATGGCTTAAGTATATTCAATCAAGACTCTTTTTTGAATTGTATCTGACCTTATTTTTTCTTTTAATAAGGAATAATAAGATTTCATTTACTTCAAGTCCTGCAGTTCTTTGTCTTCTCTCTTGGATTGCCTAGAACATCTTGGAGTTTTTTATGATAAACTCAGTCTTCCACAAAAACTACTCAGATATCCAACAACATTAGAAAACATGGTTTCCAGCTAAAAAACTTCCCCTCACCCCATTATATAAAAAGTTTACATTTCTTGGACACCAATTTCATCTTCAATGCAAATTTTTCACATTAGCAGAAAGTAAAGTTATGTTTAATGATATTGTTGATCTCAGTAGTTAAGGCAATGACTAATCACATAAAGCTATTAAAGCTGACTGGATAGCTAGGGAAGAGAACAAGTTTACAGAAAAAGTTTGTGTCTCAGTCCCAAATGAAATAATTTGTTGTGTTTTCCTTCCTCATCTAAGAGCTGGCAAAACCACAACTCGTGCAATACCTTGGCACAATTTGATGTCTTCCCTTGAAAGAGACCTGGAATTACTGGACAAAAATGAACTCCTAAAATGAAACAAAATGTTGAAATTCTGTAGTGAGCCTTTTCCCCTTCATGTTCATGCTGAAGCTCTTGGCAGACCAGCAGAGAAAGGAGTGATGCATTCAAACTAGAGGAAGCCTCTCTGTAGCAGAAACAAGTGTGAGTCCTGCAATTTCTACATTCATGCTAATAAATCAAAGGCATTTGTTATTGATACTTTTGCATAATGTATTGCTTATATTTTGGTGTGCTATAGTTCCAAATAACAAGTTCTTTTGGCATATGGTCCCTTTTCTCACTGTGTTTGTTGAGTACCAACCACACTTTATGAAATCAGCAAAACACAGGCTTAGGAAGGAGCAGGTATACTCACAGTATACTCAGTAAGACTGGGCAAGGATTTTTTTTGCCCCATTTTGTTTTAAGAAAGGATCAGGCCCACAAGAGTGCTGTTTAGTCTGGCAGCACAATTGCATGGTTACTTATTCTTTAATGGAGATGTCCATTTCTATTACTACTCAATCACTTCAACTGCCTCCCACAGAAAAATCCAATACAACTGGGCAGAGAATGATAACTTGTCTAAGGCATTTTTAAGCCAACCCAAAGGAATATACAGCAGAGATAAAATGTTACACTGAAAATGTATATGTTGGTTTTAAAATGCTTTAACAAGACAAAACCGGTTTTTAAGATCTATACGTGTTGGGGTTTTGTTTTTAAATTATTTTTTTTAAAGACCCTTTCTGTGGGAGTATACCATATCTCACTATAATCCAAGTGGTCTCAGCCCTGTTAAATACCTTAGGTAGGGCTTTGCCGTGAGGGTGCAGCAGCGAAGCAGTGAGTGTCTATCTCCTAAAATCATCCGAGCCTCCTGCCCAACAGGCCATTAAAAGGACAGACACACGCAGAGACACACACACAACTGCCAGGCAGAGCAGAGCCCCTGTCCCCCCCTTCTCCTCCCAAAGGCAGCATGTGTGACCTCTGCGGCACACCCAGCATCTGTGGCTCAGGGCCAGGAACCTGAGTCCTCTGCCAGCCCGGGCTGCTGTCGCTGCTGCCTGCCTGGGCAGCCGGCGAGCAAGGCTCCAAATCCTCCTTCTGCCTCGGTGTTTTCTTACCGAGATCCGATCTCCTCCCTACCTCTGACAAAAACATTTGAGGCATTTACCTTGCGCCTGCAGGATTCAAAGGATATTTGCTTGAACAAGGTTTTAGATTTGTCGACAGGCTGAGCACTAAGTATGCTTTTTTAAGCAAAGAGTTTAATAAGAGTATCAGGCACCATAATTTTCTGTAGCATTCTGCAGAAAATTATCTAGACCTCAGAAACATCGTTATTGACCTGAAGTGAGATAATATATTTTGTTTATTATTCTGTGTGTATGTATGTCAGTAACTGCTCATAATATCACTTCAAGCATACCATCAAGTCAAAGCAATTTATCTGGGATATGTCTTTGCAATCACAACTATGGGCTTCTTTGAAAGAGAACAATTTCCAAACCGTCTTACAAAAAGTTCCCATAAGCAAAAATATTTAAAAAGGAAAAAAAAGAGGCTATTGTTTCAGAATTCAGAAGAAAAGCTAATTCTTAAAAAAAAAAGAACTGAAATGTTTGATGAGTTAAATTTTTTATTATTTATTATTACTATTGTTATAAGGATAATCTGGTTTTGGCAGGCTCTACTTTAGTCATAAAAGACTTTACATTTTACACATCCCAATCAACAGCTTGAACATTTGTAACACTTGGTTTTTAAGCCCCTCTCATTGTTCTTGTGGGAGGATGGGAACAGGACATATGCTTTATTTTTTTTTCTCAAAGAAGAGAGAGATGGAAATATTTCCTTTTTAACCTCCAAATATGTTAAACATAATTCAGCATGATCTACAATTTCAGTCCAAAATAGTTAGATGCTTCAGGTCAGAACGCAAAATCTTTCACAGAACAGTGGGAGTTCTGCACAAATGGTTCTCTTTGTGGCCCTTCATCCCCAGTGATCCCACTGAAAGGATACTCACTCACCCTCCCTGATTGCCCTTAACTGAATCTATACTGTCTGTATAGATTGTAGAAAACTCATCCTATTAATGAATAATGCCTTTTATCAAGGGTCATCTTTAAAATGTCCTAGCATTTCAGATTCTGAAATTCAACCAAAGCAGGACAAGATCCTGGGACCTGTAAGTGCCAGTAACTCAAGTTTTAATTGATCCTTAATTTCAAAAAGTACCGAATTGAAAGCTAGATTATTTTTAAAATGTACCAGATTGGGTACTAGATATGTTTAACACCTTACCTTTCTCTTTCTGTGGACTGATAAGGTTTTATCTTCTGCCTAAATATCAGCATTTGAGTACTGGGCTTTACTGCTAATCTGAAGGTACCAGAATGGATAAGGGATGTGTTGAAACGAAGGGAGACAACCCATCCTTGTTGATCAGCATTGAACTCCAATTTATTATCTCACTTACACATTTTTATAGTGGTGTTAATTAAGCTCATGCATATTGCAAAATCTGAGCTCATCATAGGTCACAGATTAAACACCAACCCCTCCTTTCGTTTTCAATACCTGTGGTTTGTTATTGAATCCAAGATTTATTTTCTCACCCTGTTATGAAAGTTCTCAAGGCCTCCATGTTTTTGAAGACAGGCTTGAGAACTTAGCTGTTTACAGAAACAGGCTGTGAGAATTTGCTCCTCACAGCTGCCTTTTAAGCCTTTTCTGAGCAAAATTGTCCAACATGGATCTATAACCTTTGCAAAAACTCTGCTTAATTTACCTCACCCTGGAGCATGTCATAGGCAAGTGTCTCACAAGAGCCCCTCAGTGCCCAGCTCCATCTACCCCGGCTTCCAGTAAACACAGATCTTCTTTTTTCCTGGAGCTTTGCAGTGCCCACAGTGTCTGTGGTAGCTGTGCTCAGGAAGGTTACTAGCTTGAGAAAATTTTCCCTATATCACCTTCAGGGCCAAGAGTTGAGAGGACAAGTGCAGAATTAGGGCTGGAGCACAAGCTGGACACCCTCTGTTGTAAGGATATGTGTCACCCTTCCTCAGCAGCTGGCAGAGCTGGGGGCCTGTTCAGGTCTCTCAGCACAAGCTGAAACAAATGATTATGAAAGTAAGCAGGGTGACACTGATTATCATCTTATCCTTGTTGGAAATGATCTGTCTGCTCTCCCTCATGGCTTGGCTGTGTTCTGGTACTTAGTCGTGGTGCACAGGATCCCATGGCTGTGATTCTTTTGAGCACCTCAGACTTCTTGTGTTTCTATTTTCTATTGCATTGCAAGAAGCAGTTGCGTAGTAAACTAGGAAACAAATATTTTGTCAGACACTTAGCAATAAAAGGAATGATTTCAAGAATTTTGGGTTTGCTTTCCAATCCAGGTGAGCACTGAAGGTAAATGACACTAAGGATTCTCTTTTGTCTAATAAGGTTTGAGAGGTACTTAAGATTTTCTCTGAGAAAGGATGCAAAACAATCTCTGTCCACTGCCACCTGTCTATTTTGACAAGCCTTAGAGAAAGCCAATATTTTTGAAACTCTATCCTTATCAAATTTAGTTGAAATTAACCATTCAGTTCAAATCTGATGAGAAGAGCAGGGAAAGGATGAGAAGCCTCCAACAGAAAGTTTTAAAAATTGTCAAACAACATTACAGTCTGCTGCTACAAAAGACTGTTAAAAAGTGTAAAAATCTGTTATATCTTATTAAATGCATCAGTGAAGAGTGGCCAATGTTTGTGCTGCCCAGCACCACACTGGGGTTGACATATCCCAAAGGAAGGCAATTTTAGGAGCTTCTGTACAGTGCTACAGGGGGAAGTAAATGGAATCTGAAATCTATGTGGTGTTTCTCATAGCCCTGTTTCGTGACATGTCTGTAATAGTTGGTGCTCTCTGTCCAGAAAATGTGTACACAAGATACAGTTACTCCTACACAGGGAGGAAAAGAGACCTGGTTTCCCTGTGCTAGCAAAGGATACCTTTATATCCTTTGTACAAAAGGTGTAGTATGCAGCTATAATTTCAGGAAGTGAAATTATAGTCTATGGACCTTTTGTAGATATTTCATCACAGTCATACTCTAAATTGCCAAAAAATCAATTATTTTCCAAGAGAATACAACTTCTTGGTCTCTGCATTGACCACAAATATATGTTGATCTTTTACAGTGACATTTTATCCAAAGGAGAAAGATGTAGATATCAAACAGAAGCTAACACAGAACTATACTTTTGAGTCCTTTTTTTAAAAAAAAATTATTATTTTTTAAAAGGACAATTTACCAGAGAGTGCCCCAAGTTTCCCTTTGCACCATTTTTCATAAAGCCAAGTTTCCCAATGGGTGCGTTAATCATGTGTTTTACACGCTGTCATATCACATAACATTTTGAGTTTGACTTAACCTGGTGTGATATGTCACAATCCTACAGTATGCGTGCCCCAGGGAACTTTAAATCAGTTTGCTGAAAAACACAATTAGACCCACAGTGAATTGAGTTTTCGTTAAAACTGTGCAGGCACTCAAACCCAAATAATTTTTTCTAGGAAACAGAACATATTGCCTGTGAAAATATTGGTATCCCATAAAGCCTTTAAAGTTTTCAAAGAAAATTAAAAAGAATATTTTTAAATTTGGTAAAATTACTTGTATGCTGTGCAATTTGATATCTGCAACTATTCTTCCCATATATAGGAGTTACACTGATTTTTTTGTGCAGCTCCAAAACACTATCAAAAGTGGCTCTGGAATATTTACTTAGATTACTTTATCATGCTCTGTTGCTCTGGTCGTGGTATACTTGAGAAAAACCTATGGGCAAATACTTAAAAAAAGGACCTGCAAGTCAAGAAGGTTTTGAGAAGAACTAAAGGAAAAAGAAGTACTTATAATAAACAGCATGTTCCAATTCTTACTTTCTAAAAGTTCCGTATTGCACTTATTTTTTTAGCTGATCAGGAAGTGCCTCACCATGGTTTTGTGCAGACAGACTTCAATGGCCTGATACTGTCTTGTGGGTTGTTTGATTGACCTTCATGGGTTGCTTTGGCTTGTGTCTAAAATGGATGGGTTTTCTCCCAAAACTATTTTAAAATCATCTGCAGATCTGAATTCTTTATTTCAATACATAAATTGGGCAACAGTAGTATGTCATTAAAGGAATTTGATCATTCCAAACATTAATACCTATTTTACAAGGTAGCCATAAATTGCTTTTTCATACTATTTATTCTGCTGTGGTTTGGACCTCTAATGATGCTTCTCACATTTTTATTTTCTATCACATGTTGCTGATGTATGATTGACAATATACTTAAACAGGTTAAAAGACTTCCATTGCCTGTGGAAGTTGTATTTTTAAACACAAGGTGCTACTCTAAACAGGACGAGACAGATCTTTGTGTCAAAATTCATTTTACTGGGGTACTTATTTTTTATATGAAATGGGATGCATGATGGTGTGCAATAGTAATAATGAAAAAAAGACTAACAAGACAACATACTGCCTAAGCATGTGGCCAGGTTTAACAGTATGTATTTTGACACACATGTAAATACAGGCAGAAGAAAACAAACACGTCTTTTTCACTGTATATGATAGATAGATAAATTCTAAGGGGAAATGACACATTTTGTTATTCATTAACATCCAGTGATCCTTTCATGCAACACCCTGGAGGCTGAATGCAGTGACAGCATAAAAAGGTATACACCCACCAGTACTTGGCATCAGGCAGCAAGCAGTTTGCTGGAAAAGAGCTGGCATATATTCCTTGATAATATGTCTCATAGGTTTGTTGGATGGCAGTACACTGAAGTGTCTGACCAGTAAATGACATACAAAAATGCTGACATTTAACCATGTGTGCCTGTTTCCAGTCACACAAGTTTTCCCCAACTTCTATTCATCTTCTGCTTGGAATGGTTGAAGTCTATGCTGACAAAAAGCTGAGACTAAGCAAACTGCAAATATGTTTCATGTGTGTTATGAAAGACAAACATAAAATTTTGCAAGGTAAGTGTGGAGCAGAGAATTGCGTTACACTCTTACAAATGAGATTAGAATGTATTGAAAATTATAGGCATTGCAATTGATTTTTATTTGATAAATAGAAAGTATAAATACAAAAATGGTGAAACCTCAATTGTAGAACCAGACATCTGCCTCCAAACAGAACATCTTGTTTGTGCAATGAAAAGGTACAGGAGGGTGAAATGTCTTTGTCATGTTCCTTTGTAAGAGTTTGTGTCCTTGGCTGTGGAGAAACAGATGTGTGTAAAGAAAAACAGAGAGAGGTACTAATTGCATGTGCAGGCAAAACTTGCTGTAATAGAGCATTTGGATGACATTTTAGCCAAAAAGTGTTCCAGTTAGGAATGAAGAAACTTTTCTATCCAAATATTTTAAGTGAACTAGGACTTAATGCAGTCCTTGTAACTAAACAGGCAATGAAACCTTCAATAAAGATGTTAAAAATAATAAAAAAATAAAAAAGGAAAACGAAGACTGGTATATAAAGTTTTATACCATATTGTTAAGGCAAGTGCTCTTATTTAATCATTCCCAAAGTCTGGACATAATTCTTAATTGAAAACCATCTTTGCAGAATATTTTTACTCCAAATATCTTTATGGAAGGAGGCAGAGTTGTCAAAGCACAGTCCCTGTAAGGAAGAATATTAGGATGGTAACAGAAAAAAAATGGATGGGAAAGACCTATAGTGAGTCTTGCAAGGGAACACAGAGAACTGAACTTGAGATAAATCATATTTATAAACCACTACAATATTAATTGATTCTTCATGAAGATATATCTAAAATTTTTGTGAGTGCATCTTTCTAGAAATTCATGAAAGGCACTAGCTCACATCTGAACTGGTGGCTAGTCTCTGGGGTTTGTAATGAGAGGGAATTATAAGAATTATAATGAAAAAAGTCACTATGTTTTTGCCATAAAAAAGTTAAACCTTGCTTATAAAATGGTATCAAACTTATTTCAGGAATATTACTAGGTAGATATTTAATTTCTGTGCCAAAATGGTCAATGCTACCCTTCTTTTTTGTTTACTCACTACTCTAAGTGCCATTGACTGAAAACCAACTTTGGAACTGACATTGGCTTTGTATGCAGAAGCACCTGCTTACATTCCTGTGCAAACCTGTAAAGAAGCCTTTTGTAAATGGAAAAGAAAGTTGCCTTTGTCTACTGCATGGTACAGACAGGCACTTTGAGCTAAGAACCTCAGCTTGTCCCAGTGCAGCCTGACTCTGAAATGCTTGTCCTAAATCTTTACCTGAATGGCCTCTTTGCAGGCAAACTTCTTTTCCTTCTTGCCTGTAGCACATAGATGCCTCTGAGTAGGAACTTAACACTTCAATAATGAAGTGCTCTGCCCTTTCAAAGCCATGCTTTCTGCTCGAAATTTGCTTTCCCTCACATGTGACGTGCAAAAGGACATTGGAAGGGATTGATGAGCCCAGCCGTTGTCAGTCACAACTGACATCATTTGGGGGTAATATTTAGAAGATTAGTAACATCTGCTTTTTTAAATATGGTTAGTAGCAACCCCTCCAGCCTACTTCAACCATATGGGATGCTTTGTATGCACAGATAGGCACTGTACACTGCAAAAGATGCAGTGAGAAGAAATTTTTCCTTCAGATAACACAGATGAAAAGATGAAATGAAATCTGTCTTTCTTATTTGGTCAGAAAAAGCAAATGCAAAACCAGAATGGTGAACAAAGTTTATTTTAAAATTAAGACCTTTGCCTTATGGCTACTATTAATAAATATTTTTATTACTGCAGTGTTTCTATTTTGTGTAAAAAGCCTTATTGCTCAACAAGACCATCACAGTAAGAAAAAGAAATTCTAATTTTAAGCACAGCATTCTGGTTATTTGCATTTTGGTTATCAGCAAGCTATTGTTTACAATTGTGAAGGAAAAAGCCTGACTAAGTGCTTCAGGAATGCAGAAGCTTTAGCCATCAAAACCCCTCAGCACCCCATTCAGTTCTCACTTTTTAGAGTGCAGGCTCCCTGTAATTCCACTGATTCTCAAAAGAAAAAATAAATGTGTTTACCCCTTTGGGACATTGGAAACGGGATGAAATCCCATCTCTTTAAAATGATAATGCAAATGATTGCTTTTTTGTATTTATGCTGGGGAGAGGTATTTGTTAAAAAAAAAAAATTAAGAAAATTGGTGAGCTCTTCGTGGGCTATAAATTAGGGGTAAGAGAAGGAAGGAAAGCAGAATATTTGCTAATTTAGAAATGCTTTTTGTAAATGTTTCTTTCCCATTTCAGCAATTTGAAGGGATAGTGATAAAAGGACATGAACACAGTTTCCTCTTTAGTGTGGAATAAGGATTCCCTCCTTCTACAGGTCAAAGCAGAGGGTTTAGGGTTTCCAAGTGAGCCTCAAAATCTGTAACTCAGTTGCTTTCATTGCAGCCTGAGTTTTTACATTAGCTGTCTTGCTTCTTTGCTTCTGTCTAGTCTGTACAGATTCCTGAACATTTTTGTCATAGATCATTATGAAAATGATCTTTTTCTTTTCTACACTCATGTCTAAACCAGTCATATCATATCTATTATACAGAGAAGAGTATCTTAAAAATTTTCTTAAACTAGTTTTGAACATAGTCCCATGCACTCAAACCTAATCTCTTCCGTATCCTTAATTTGTCTCGCATTTTACTACTAGGTTGTAACTAAAGAGTCTGCTCTGTTAATACTTATTACAGTTTTGATAAATTGACAGCTATTATACACGCTAAAAAATGGGTGCATTTCTAAAACATCTGGTCAGAAGAGGTCAGGACTGGCCCCTTCCTCTTCTTGCAGAAACAGTTGGGGCTGATGCAGTTGTAAGCATTAGGGTTCCCAGGGGAATGCTACTTTACCTAATGTACTGGCCGGATGGCACGCTTCACTTGCACAACACCTGCTTGCAGATTCCTCCCTGCCACTCAAACCCAGCCAGCAGAGCATGGGAAATGGGAACAGGGATAAAAGCACACACAGAATAACCTGGGAGAGGATGGCACAGTGAAGAGGAACAGAGCACACAGAAAAGCATAGACATAAAGTGAGACAAGGAAGAGAGAAATGTCCAGCATTGAAGAGGTACATGTCTAGCTAATTGTGACAGACAATTATCCTTTTGTCCTACAAGAACTATGTGTGCTATTGATTTCTTTTTTTGGCTGGGATTACACCAGGGCACCACATCCTTGACCCACAAAGAACACCTTTCTCTTCTTAAGAAGCTTTCTGGTGTTTTCCATCACTACTTTGTCAGAATGGATCATTTAATACTTTGTAAACCTTAGGGAGACTTGAGAAAGGTCAGGCAGTTTTGGATTCAGCGTGTCAATGTCTAGCCTAGCAATGCAAATAATGACCTTCGCAGACCAATAGCTCTGCCTGTTTGAGGTGGTGACATTGCTTGCAGAAACTCGTCCATTTGCTGTAGAGAGGCAGCTCTCAACTTCGTGTCTCATCCTGAGGTGGTAGAGAAAGTCATCTAAAGGCAATAGTTCTCTCTCTTTACTGCACAGGAAAAAAATAAGATAAAAAAGGCTATGAAGGAAAATTAGTCTCACACCAACTTATTCTCTAAAACATCAGTGGGGTGGAGAACTTGTAATTAGCATTTCTTGTTGTACAGGAAGAGAAATGGTATAGAGTGATCTGTATGTTTGTGCTAGACCACTGTCACTCATAATACCTATATTTTTACTGACTCATGGACTCCTTGTGAGCAGAAGAGCCCTCTGTGAACATCATGAGAGTGAGGTGGTGTTTTCAAATTCTTTACCATCAGATGGTTTTGGGAACTATAAGGTATTTTTAAATGTTAGTATTTTTAAATTTTATTTTTGCTTGTTTGTATTTTTGTATTTTTGTTTTGTTATTCCTTATCAGGAACTCCAGGACAATTGAGTCATTTTCATTGCCAAAAGAGGGATAACATTAAAAGCTCATTTCAAATGCTTTTTTACAGGGCAAAATTGATTGTGGTGGAACAGAAAAGCAATGGCACAGGGTGAGGACAGACACAGCTGTATTATGACTAGGACACTGTCTTGTGTCCTGCTTCATTTTCTCTGAGGAACAGAATTTTCCCCTTGCTATTCTTCTAAGCTCCTCTTTGCATGCCATCACCTAAAAAGGCAGACTGGGAGAAGCTCAAATGCTGTACAAACAGGAGGAAACTCTGGTATCTACTTGTGGCAGGTCAATAGATAATGGTGTGAGGTTGAGTGGTTGGTTCCAATTTTTGTTCAGGGGATCACACAGTTTGATTCTTATGGTGCTTTAAATTAGGATTCAGAAGGAGTGAAAAGATTTTTAGCAACTTCAATTGACAATGCATTGTGAGGGGGTTAATTTACCATCTCTTCAACTTCCAATCCTGGATTGAGTGGATCAGTATGCAGTTACTGGTACTGCAGTAGGTTTCTGCATTCTGCTCTTGGCCCTTACAATCAGCTTCAGATATGCTGTACATCAGGAGCTGCTAGTGACAGCTGACATCTTCACTGGAACAACCAGAGCAGGCAATTTGAGCCTTTAATCTTTATTAAATTTCATTCAGCAGACTGGGGATTGTGTCTCATTTTTTCTCATTTTTATGTAAAAGTTGTAGCCTGGGTAACTTTTGGCAGACTAGTGGTGAAGAAAGGTCTCCTCAGATTATTTCCTCCATGAAGATAAAAGTGTTATCTATGAGACATAAATGTGTACTCTCAATTGAAGAAATATTTAAACACTCTCACAAATACCAAATAAGACTCATGTGCTTCTCCAGAGCAAAGTAGATACACATACATACTAATCCATTTACACACTAATCCATAAAATGGAGGTCCAAACTAAAATTTATCCTTCTCTCAGGTTTGTGCATACTGAAAATAAACAGGATCAAGTCACACTTTCAAGGTCTGTATTAGGGTGTTCACAGAGTTTGGATTTCAGATTCATACCTTTAGTTTGTATCCACACTAATACCAATCACAAGAATTGTTGAGCTGCAGGACACAGAGACATCATTCCTTGTGAGTGAATGAAGGAAATTCTACCTGACAGAATTTAAAAGAGCTGTAACCAACAGACTCATTTTATTTTTGGCTTTCCAGATGTTAGTTTTGAAATATAACATGAATCAACTACTATTCAACAATCCTTTGCATTCTTCTGATAAAATATAAGATTTTGTTAATGATATCAAATCCAATGCTTCTTAATGAAGCTTAGTTTTGGAACTACATACATTACTAAAGACCCTTATGATTGTACTGTTAATTGCTTTATAAACCTATCGCCCATTCAGAATTAAAGCAATTTCATAAAAGACAAATAAGGGTATAAATTAAATATTAGGAGGTCTGAATAGGAAATAGCTATTTACACAGAACAGCTTTTGTTCTCTTGTTCAATCATGGTTGCTTAATTTTGTCAGCACGTTCTGGTGGCACTTTGATTTACTGCTTTTGAAGTCAACAGCACCACCTTTACAGTATATCATTGAGGTCTGCAAACTGTTAGGCCCAGAGAGATTGGGCAGTTTATTTTCCTCATATCCCTGACATGTCAACCATGTGCATCAGTACGACATAAAGACTGTGCACCCACGGACTTATAACAGTGTCAAACCTTGTGTTTTGCCAGCTAGTGCAGCTAGCACTATGTTTGTTACAGGGAAAATGTCCACGTGAAAAACAGCCTGGCCCCAATTTGCTTCAATTTCTACCCTTTTCTACAGTATTTATGTTAATTGGCTTTCCTGGAGATGATCCAAGTCACTCTTCATGATGTTCTACATCTCACTTGGGTTATGGATTTAGTTTGGCAAAGAATTCTACATTAAAAAAAAAAAAAAAAAGAAATGAAAAACCAACTAAACAAACAAGCAACTACAAAGAGAGAATGGGCAGAGGCCAAATCAACAGGCAAATGTAAGACTTCTCCAGAGGCATGCTAGTCTATGAACATCCAGAGGTTCAGCTGCTCGACAGTACCTGCTTGTGCTCATGCTGACACCCCAGTGTGATGCTACCAGACATGTGCTGGAGAATAAGTGGACAGATGCTGGTGATACTTGTGATGCAAGTTCTCCCCCTACCTTATCTCATGGAAATTTGTCAAGAGCAAATAAAACAATAGAAGGGGAAATTTTCCCTGGATTCTGCTGCAGAGACCCTACACAGCCAAAGTCCATCCAAGATGTCCAATATGCAAGTAAATTTGATAGTAAGGCAGCTAGAAAGGTGCTCAGACTCATGGAAGGCTGAGGTACTGGATGGCTTTTATACTTTTGTGAGTCCTATCAGTTTAATGAACAACTTGTAATCTCTGTAGTATATAGCTGATAGATATTTAGTAGTAAATGAAGTTGAATATAAGGCCATATCTGTGCTGACATTAAAAAAATAAAATGACCAAACAGACACAAAACGATGGAAAATTTAAAACAAGGTTTTAAAAATCCAATGTAAAGAAATCAAAATAGGTGTAATACATTTAGTCCATTACACATCTGTGGTACTTTTGTTTTAATTTTTTAATCTCTCCAGACACCTGCTTGTCTTAAGAACAGTTTCTCTTCTAAAAAAGCCCCTATTTTAGTTTTTCACATCCGATTTTTTTTTATTGGAACCTAATAGATTTCAAGCCAGAGGTCCAAAAATACAGAGACATTTTTAAAGATGGATGAAATTGCAACTGAAAAATATCTTCCAAAAAGAATACTTTCCTCAAAACATGCTTCTCTCTTGACTCTGCCTTCAAAAACCAAAATAAGAGCCAGAGTCTGCAAGTCTTTGACAGTGTTCAAGTAAAAATCTGAAATTCAGGCCATTTTCAAGTTCACTTCTGTGCTTAAAAAACTCTGCCTTAACTGAATGTAAATCCAATTGCAGTGACTACCTTCTCCTCCTCTAGCTGTCACTTGCTACTGTTCTGTGGTATCTAAGTCAGGCAGTTTGTGAATTAATTATGAGGGGGTGTGTATTTTCTTTTTCTGAAGAACAGTGAAACTAAAATTTCTCATTTCAAGTGTGCCAGTGTCATTACGTGTGCATTTTTCATTCCTTTCCAATCAGATTGGAGACTTGCTTATAATTTTTTAAGTCCAGATCTGCTATTCATTCAGTAACATTTCTCTGGCCATGTACAGAACAAAATCACTGATCTTTCTGGATTTTTTTTTAAATAATGTAATTTTAAGTGCTTTAGACACTAATTGCACAGCAATGGCAGCCATTGCCTGGCTGGATTGGCTTAAAAGCTTCATGCAAAATGCTGATTTGCAAATTAACTTGCCTTGGCAACCAGGAGAGATGTCAATTTGAAACTAAGTGGCAGTATATCATTTCACCTCAAAAGGCCAGGGTTTGTTGAAAAGTGATACACACATTCTCATGATGAAGGATTTGTTATGCTATTGACCATTGACATAAGTAAGTAAGAAACCATTATCCCGAGGACAAAAATAAAAATAAATCAAAGCTCACTTTCCAGCTGTCTATAAGGAGAAGAACTTGCTATTGATGCAATTTTTGGCTAAAATTACTAAGATATGTGCCAGCTGCTTTGTCAAAAGTGAGGGTCTGCTTGCTGAAGGCACTATGGCTACCTGTGCAACCAGGGATAAAATCCAAACTGAAGCTTTTTTAAGGCTCTCCTAACACATAGGGACACACACAAAAAAAGAATAAAAAAATTGACACACATGAACAAATCTACACCCTGTTAATTCCTTTGGAAAAAAGTCTGTTTGCAAACATGGATCTTTACATTGCACTTATGAGGTGTTGCATGAATTTAGAGTCAGAGACATATGAATTGCCCCATGAAACTAAGAGTTCATGTTGGTTGAATTGAAACTGAATGACATGATCATGATTTGGATGGGGCTGTGCAGTGAGTGACAAACAGCAGTACTGTTTGCATCACCATGTATCATCTCACAATGAAGATATGGTGAGAAGGCTCTTTGTTCTGGGAACCCAGCCCAGACAGAGGAAACTGTGGGGAGAAGAGATGAAACTTCTCTTGCTTTGTCTGTCCTCAAAGCTTGTCAACTCAGAGGTTGCTGTGTGGCTCCTCTAGGGAAGGGAGGTGGCTGACAGAGACGGGGAGCTCAGGCCAGCCTCTTTGCTGTAGCATTTAGTTCCTATATCTCCTCTCAGTCCCGTTCTTCCAGAGCATAGCGATATTGCAACACGCACGGCCATGCTTGGCCCTTCTGGATGATCAACCAAGCAGCAGGATGGGCAGCGTGTCCCTGTGTGACTGGGAGTCCTTAGGGATGTCCAGGCACGTCAGGGCCCTGAAAATCTGTGCAGGATGAATCCCAGTGGAGGACATCCCCCTGCAGACCTCACAGGGGGTGGGAACACAACCTCACCTCGGGAGTGGTGATTATTGAATACCCCCATGTTGGACAGGAGAAGTTTATCTCAGCCCTTCCAGCCCTGAAAGCTACATTCCTAATTCATCTGAATGGAAATATTTTGGAGAATGAGAAGAAGCAAAATAGACTTTTTGGCTTTGCTGACAACCCTGTGGTTTAACAGTGGCCTTGGACACAAAAAGCCCAGGATTACGTTTCTCCTCTAGCTAACTCTGAGTAATCACATCTACAAATCAGTGGTGAAAATGAATAACTTTTGATTCAGGTTGGGAAAATACTTCAGTCTGGGTCTTTTAGTGTCCCTGGCTGTTACATCATTTTCTCCAGGAAAAGAAACAAAAGCAAACCAAACAAAACTAGACACGAAGACGTGAAGTCTTGACAATTAATGTAGCATGGAATTATTGTCCTCCAGTCAGCTTTAATTGCTAGTGCAACAATTGATGATTAGAATTCAAAAATTCATATCCCACATGTATTCTTCAATTTTTGTTTATAATTTGTCATCCCAGAAGATCCTCCTAACAGTAAGTTTATTTATCAGAGTGTTCATGGAAAGTAGAGCCCAAAGGGGATGTAAATCCAAAGTAAGTGAATTTGTTTAAATATTTAAATCAACATTTGTGTGATGTATTATTCTAGCTCCAGTCAGCATTCTGGAGTGAAGTGGGATGAAAAATAATTTTCAGAAGAATTTTTTAAAGATGGAAATTAATTATAATTCAAATGCCTAAACTGTACTATGTAAAGAATGATTCTTTTTCTATTTTGAGTCAGGAAATTTGTTAACATCTATTACAAAGAAGCATTTACATCATTAAAAAAAATATTTAAATTCAGTAACTAAAATTTTAATATATAGTCAAACTTGGAAAGTATTTCTAAGCTTTCAATTATTTTACTTTATTTTTAATGCAATGCAGCTAGTTCTATTTTGGACTTTTAATTTGTTAGAAAATGTTAAATAACTTGAATATTATCCAAATATATTGAAATGTGACATTAATCTAAGAAAATTTAATTATAAAATCTGTGCAAATGCATTTTCATAAAGTTCTTTTCATCCAGAAAGGAAAGTTTATGCGCTCTCGTAAGCGCACTAGCACAGTTGCTCAATATCGCAATGTTGCCTTTCAGTTTTGAAAAAGAAAATGAGATATTTTTAACTGTACTAAAAAGCCTGTGAAGTGGGTGGGGAATTTTGTGAGGGTTACTGTAAAACTCCATGCTCACCCCAAATGTATTTTTGTGCAGCTGCACGGTTTTTTGTTATGAATTATTTTAGCCATGTTCGCTGCTTACCTGCCTTCAACACAGCAGGAACCAAAGTCATCTGTGTCTGCTGCAGTTATTTCAATTCTTTTCCTATTAAATGTGTGTTTCAAATGACTGGCATCACAGATTACATTCCCAGTAGACTCTTAGAATTTTGCTTAAATTCGTGTAGATCAAGAGTTATCCTAAAATCAGCAAGACATTCTCATTATGTAAAGTTAAGCATATGTTCAACTGTTTGTATTATCAGGGCTAATCCATAAAATTGAGAAGAAAATAGAATACACAAATATACAGCATTTTTATAGGAACCTATAAGTGTATAAACTTAAAGTGAATGGTTAGTTTAAACATTAATCATGTATCTGTAGGTATCATAGATATTTGTATTAAATTGAACTTGCTCAGATTTTTAAATTGGCATCATAAGTGCTAAATACATGCCAGAAATAATTATACAACTTAGTTTTCTTCCCAAAAGTGGGTTGCAGTAATACCTGTTGCAAGGAGATGTGATTAACATTGTTTGGGCCCTGTGGCATTTTATTTTTTATTTATTTATTTCTGAGAGAATCCCTAATCCCTGCTTAATTTTATGAACTGTCAAAATGATTCTAAATATCTCTCTGGTTTGCATTTTCACCTCAGGACAGGAGTCCAGAGGTACAGATTTGTTGTACAACAGTGGACTTGAGGCAATTTTCATCTTTTAATGCCTACAGCATCCAAGGTTGAATTTGCAATAATCACCAGATTATCTCTAAAGGATCTTTCTGTTGCACTTGCAAATAGTTCTGCAGGAAAATAAAAAAGATATAGAAGAAAAATAATTGATTAGATGCAGGAGATCATTTTGTCATATAATCCCAGATGGAAAAGAAAACAAATGTGGATTTATTTTTTTTTTTATGACAGCTGAAAAATACTATGGGAAACATACTTACTATTCTAGTTAAGTCATATGCTGGTCTCAATGCCCTGGTTAGATCTTTAAATGCCTTAAGAAAATGTGCAAAAATAACACTGTAGCTAGAATTTTATTTTAGAATGGGAATGGATTATTCAAGTGGTGTGCACAATCATGACAGCTAGCAGAGTAATGTGCCTACAATGTTATTGATATGGCAGGTATAAGGAAAAAAAATGTGGATATAAATTAACTATAGGTGAAATTCTTATTATTTTTAATAGCATGTGATTATACTTCCATTTTATTTTAGGGAGCTATGTACTAATTGGGTGATATTTAAAGTGAGAAAGGGAAACAGAATATGGTAACAGATTCCACATAATAATTGTGTATATGAAAGTCAGGTGATGGAAACCATGAAGATTTAATAAATGTTGATAAATAATTTACTTTCATTATTGGTATCATAACTGAAATCTAATTCAAGTATAATTTGTGAGCTGTTACAATTTTCTGTAGTTTGTATTTTACTAAGAGATTGAACCTTATTTCTTTCTCAGAGCTAGGATGTGATTCGAATTTTTTTCATATTATAATAAATTAATTTGAATTTCAGTTATGACATCAATTGAAATTCACACCAAAAATATTTAATCAAATCAAGGAAGAGGGACTGAAAAATTTTGGGGCATGCTTTTGATTTGAAACGTTTTATTTCCTTTCTGCACTGTTTAATCTCACATAGATTTTAACATTTTAAAAACAAGGTGAGGTATTCTTTAGTGGTCCAGGCCAGATGATGGCACTTTGCTTGCTAGTACAGAAGCTTTAATATGTGAAAATGGGACATGGGAAACAACACACATATGTTGTTAATGGGACCAAGAAAGGATGGCTCTGAGGGCATGTCAAGAGGCAAAAAATATTGATCAGAGTTTCTGTGTCTGGACAATGCATCTGAGGGCAAGGCAGTGCCTGGTGCAGAAGGAAACTGAGAGTTGAATTACATGATTAAAGGATTAGTACACGGGAATGATGAAATAGAAAACAATAAAGATTTATTTCCTATTTTTCCTACGTCTAAGGGAGTCAAGCTTCAGATGGGATAACAGAAAATAATCCAGAGGGATAATACCTGTCTACTGCCCAGAAAATACAGCATTTATTAGTGTAAACTAACATATCATACTGAATTCACCCTGGATAACCTGTGTCTTGAAGCACGGGTTGAGCAACCTGGAAGAAAAGTATTTGGTCTGTCTCCTGTAGAGTTTTCTTATTTTTCGGAAATGCAGGCTGTCCCATGCACCTTCATCTGTACTTGAAGATGAAAAGAGCAACTCTTCACTTCTTTGAGATACACCCAAAGCAGCATGAAAGAGACTAAAACTTAGGAACCTGGAGAAAAATTAAAACAGAGCCAGCAGCGGAAGGCTAGAATGTGAAATCGGTCTGAAGCAGCACACATATCTACTCTCATCCTGCTGCCACGGACAAAATATCATAAACTTAGGAAATTCTAGCCCCGTTTATTGCAGAAGATTGAATTTTTTTTTTCTCTTGTAACTATTTAACAATGTTAAAAATGAAAGTCAAAAATCCCCCAACAAAACAAAAGCAAGAACCAAACCACGATATTGAAACTTCATCTACCTTCTACTTGTGTGTTTTGATGAATGTAGGAGAAAGCATTTGGGAAATTTGAAATTGGGATGCCAGGTGATCAAATTATCATCTTTGTCCAGATATATAGAGACATTAGGTAGTCATCAAATATTGATGATGCATTAAAGATCTAAGACTAAGGCAGAGCTCTCCATTTGTTTGTTTTGTTTGGCCAATATGTTAAGTAGAATAACTTATGAGAAATGATAGAATTCATCCCTTCTACTCCTTTTGTTAACAGGTTAGCACTCGACCAATTCACATATCTAAGGCTTTATGTATTATTAATCAAAAGAGTTTAAAAGTCAATCCAATCTGGTTATATACAGTAGTTCTTGTGGTTTTCAAACCTTTAAATAATTTATGGTGTCATCACTTTCCCAGTGGATATCAGGCTAGTTGAGTGTCTGGAATCAGAATCCCACTGGGAAAAAAAGAAACATAGTCAGAAAAAGTAGTAATTTTTTTTTTTAATAATAGCAACTCCAGCCTATTGTATCATCACTATCAGTCTCTAGAGAGATCATTTCTCTGAAAGAGAAGTTTTTCTTATACGAATCCTTTTGGGATCAACCAATCTCACCAAATCTATACCTACATATTGTTCTAACTGGATAAGGGAGTGTGTGTGTGTTGAGCACACATGGAGGTTTGTTCTGCTTCTTTTGAAGTGATAAGCCCCCACAGTTGATCATTGTAATCTGAAATGGCTATTTTATTTTTTTATAAGTATGTCTCAAATTAATTCAACAATTTTTGATTATGTGAATACTGGGGAATCTACTTTTGAGCTTTTTAATCTTTCTTGGTATTCCAGAATATAATAAAAAAAGTGATTTAAAATAACACATTCAATTTTAAAGTATGTTAGAGAAATAATGACATTATTTTATGTGATAGAATACCAGATTCTGCCTTCCCAAGTAAGGGACTTGACTTCTATTGTTGAATAGACTGCTACCATATATTTAACATATAACCTCCTTTCAGAATTAAAAACCTCCTTTCAACCCAGAAAATCATATATTCTTTCTCCATGTAAAATAAGGTCATTGAAGACCAGGTGTATCTGACAGGTACTCTGCTAGTTCCCCAACAGAATATGAGTTTTTACACCTCTTTGTTTTGCACTATATCTTCCAAGTAGTGTCCCATGTATAGCCCTTTTTATTCTTGAAACCCTCAATAAAAATTTCAGGATGTATCAGTGAAGAAGATTGTCCTGTGATCTTTTAAAACAGCTGATTTTGTCTTTAGCTGTCCATACCCACTGACTGCAACCAGCTCCACAATTCTTCCTGCTGCATCCAGACCCTGCTTTCTGCATGCCTAGGAAACTTTGCCTCCTGGCCCTACAACAGCCTGTACACTTGCTAACAGGATGGAGCAAATGACAAGGATGCATTTCTGCATGCAGCCAGCCAGCCAGCCTAGCAATGTTCTGCTGTGGCTCAGAATTATGCATTTATATACTAAAATTGGCCTTAAATGTATGTCAGGGAAATAATCCTTCCACGAATTTGAGATGTTTATCCCACCATTATGAAGCAAGACTGAAAAAATTTGCTAGATGAGGGAAGTGGACATTTCACTTACAGAATCAGGATTTGAGTCCCTTATTCCTTTAAAAACTTAGACAAAATTTGAAACATAAAATGTAATAGTATAAAACATGGGGGAAAAAAAAGAGTGAAGGATTTAGGTGCATGCATATCATAAAATTCCCTCAGTGCCACTAACTCAGCAGTATTGATGACACGTATTGACTCATATTCTGCTTTCAGCAACACTTGTGTAAATCCAGGGTACTGAAACTTCAGTCACTTCGGAGCAATTGCTCTTGATTTACACTCTTGTAACTGACAGAGTTTGACCCTTAGACTATACATATATCTTATATTATGCATTTAGCTTCCTGAGCCACAACTGAACAATAAGGCAGTATATATATCATCTGGTATGTACCATATATCAGTTTAATGTGGACATTTAAGTTTTGCAATTCTTCTACTCTTGTGCTGCCATTCTCATACTTGAAAGAGTATTAAATTATATATATATATACACACACACACACTCTCACTAGCACTTGTAAGAAATTTGAGTGATTCTTAGATCTATGTGTGGCTCCAGAAAGCTGAGCACTTCAGTTGCCTTTCTTAAACAACCTGTGCCCAAATGGTTAAGAACTGCATGAGTGTTTAAACTGATCTTAATTAGCACTCTCCAAGTGATCAGAACTGATCCTACTGGTCACAAGGACATCCCTCTCCTAGTTCCCTGTCTCCAAACAGGAACAATATTGCCCACTGAACACATGAACACGTCTCAGCACAGGTTTGCTGAGATGAGGAAGAGCAACAGGAGTGCTCTCTGAGTCCTGTCTTTTTGGCCATGCTTATGAAGCAATTTCTCTCTTTATACGTTGGGGTCACACCTGTGAAGCTCTTCTTTTCCCAGGGCAGGTCTGGCTGAATTTTGAAATATCATCCTTATCTTGCCAATGCTCTGCCTAGTGCCAGCTTGCACAATCCTGCAATCACACTCCCAGAAATTTCTGCTGAAAACAAAAGGTGCTTCCAGAAATACCTTGAGAGATAAATAATGCATCAACTTAGGCACTCTGCTTCAAGTTCCTCTGAAGACAACTAACTCCTGAACAACTACAAAACACAATGACCCCAAATAAGTGTTTTGTCCTGTGGTCACTCTTTATAAAATGAGCACATTGTAGCCATAGTGAAGATGATGCCAAGAGCAAAAAAAATGGTACATATCTTTGGAAACTTAAGAATGCTCTTAAGATTTTGGCTCCCTTTTTCTCTCAGTAATATAGAGCACTTCATTCTAGCAACACTTCACATTTCCACAGACTTCTTTCTAAAGAGACTAAACCTGCAGGGTTTTATTATTTCTGTGGTTCATACAGGCTTCCAAGAGACAGATATACTCTGCAAAAAAAAAAAAAAAAAAATTAAAAGAAGCCGACATATTTTGAAATCTGATTATTAAGACATGAAAATAGGAACTAATTTTATTTGTAAGCAAAATGAGAAGGCAAAGAGAAGAAAGTTTCACAGAAAAGCAATAAAGTTTTGGACAGTTCACAAGGTCTAGCAGCCTGTGGGCCAAACAATAAGCAATTTGTTGAGGAAGAGAGAATAAAGACATTCTTTCAGGCTGGCCGGCTGGCATGGTGAGCTGCCCATTGTGCTGCTGGATGCGAGACCTGGGATTAGGGAGCAGCTCAGGTTCCCAGGCTTGGCACCAATGGAAACTCAAGTTTATGTATTTAGTCTTTGATCAGAAGAAGAGGTCACAGTTCAGTACCATTTGAGAGCTGATCTACCAAACAGCACTAGTACTGGCTCCAGAGGATGAATGTTCATCTGCCCATTTGGTCAAAGGTGAGCTGCCCTAATAATGCCTCTAGCAAGGTAGAAAAAAGATAAAAAAAGCTTGCAATGCATAGCTGGGATGGGGGAGGAACACACTTTCCAGTGATAGACTGCAGCAAAAAGGCAAAATTCAGCCAGAACGGCAATCTGCTCTGTGAAAGTTGCTCACTGGGTTAGAATCAAACGATGCAATATACAAAAAATACATTTAAAATAATCTTAAGTTAATCATGTGATTTTTTAAAATCAGATGTATTTCTGCATTAAGAAAAGGAAATGGAGAGAAAGAAAAAAAGTGCTCCTTTGCTATACTAAAACATTATTTTTTAACATACAGGAAAAAAAGGTAGAAACGCAGAAACAGTAATAAAATTAAAATAATTATAAATAAAGAATATATTGCAGAGTTAAGCTCACCAAATGCGTTCATCAAGAGCCAATAAATGTGAAATAACAAATCTACATTAACACCTCTAATGTCCAGAAATTATTACACTCTGTTGACTATGAAGAGCACTAACTTAGGAACTGACATTCTCTATGGATAGGCATTTGTTTCATGTATTCCCATTCTCCAAAGTGATAGCTTTATCTGAGGAACTCAAATGATCAGACCTTTTTTGGCTGCCCCAAATAATTGAAAGAGTTGCTGGAAATGCAGAATTAATAATAGCAGAAATTTTGCATTACACACACCTTAATAGAAAAGTTTAGTTCTTTGCTGATACTGTTCCCATTCCTGTTTTGATAATTTTATGCAGATATAGGGGAAATTCTAATAAATTAGTGATCCAATCTCATGCTTACATTTAAAAATTAATTTTCTTGAGTCATGTCGACTAGAATTCTACACAATGTTTTTTTCACTATCTGAAAATATCCATAGGATTGAGGTTTTCCAGAATACATATCTCAGAAAGAAATGTTGATGCTTGCATGTGTGAATGGGAAATTTAAAAGATCTAGAATGAAAAGTAAGAATGTAATAAAGCCCCAAATAAGTAATCAACAACCAACAGCTGCATCACTTGAATGTTCATGCTCACTGTGTGGAGAATAAGGAAGACAAAAGTGCAGTTAAGCAAACAGGAAGCCTTGTACACTTTTCCCTAATGAATACATGGGAGATGAGTCTTTATATGAGCATCTAGTGGACAGAAGAAATATCTCAATTCATCATCCTCTCTGGGGTATGAACTGAGTCAGGATAGCAAAATCTGGCCTTAGGAGAATTGCTTGTTAAAGGCATTAAGTCCAGTTCTACCATCTTAAGATAAACACTACATTTCAGAGTCAGGTTCTCCTGGTAAGAAGCTTTCAGAAGTAGCAATTTAAAAACTCTCCAAAGCACAATATTGCATGAGAGCTTGTGATTCACTCCACCTTTTGATTTTACATTAAGTTCTTCTGTTTGATATTTTTCTCTTCACACATAGAGAAAAGAAACAGTTTTTTTTACAGGATGAGACCACAGGGTAACCAGGCTGAAGAATTATAATAACAGACATTATGAAAACTTGAAATTATGGATTTGAGATTCCAACACGAGACAGAATGACACTTTGGTGTTTTGGTTCATCAGCTTCTGCTGATGTAAACTAAGTCCCAAGTCCAGCCCAGAAGTGGAAGATAGAACAGCACAGGAGCCAGAGGACCTGCCCTCAGCAGGGTATTTCTGCATTGGCTTCTGAACAGTGATTCTCTGAAAACTTCTTGGCCTCAACTTCTTGTGAGTTTTCCAGAAAGCTTCTGAAATTGGGAGAATTTCCTAAGTCAACTGAATGCTAAACATTTTTGCCATTAGGAAAGCCAGAGAGAGGAAGGATGGTTCCTCAGTTTTGGTGGACCCTGAACCCCCGGCATCAAAGAAGAACCACCAAATTCTCCTCACAAGGAACCCTGTGACAAGAGACATGAAGAATCAATGGCATGGCCAGTGAAGGCCAGATGCCTTTAGAAAACTTGTGTCCAATGAGGTCATGCAGCTGGCTGTGTAGTGTACTGTTGCTTCAAGTCTGTCCTAAATTAAATGATGTCCATCTGTGTCTTGGGAGTTTGTTTGTAGTAGATATCACATCCTCCTTTAGGCTTTCTATGTACCTGTCAGCAAGGGAAAGAGGGAATACCTCTGCTGTGTCTGATCATCACTGTGAGAGTAATATGAAACAGCAGCAAGTAATCATCTACTTTGGGACAATAATTCAGATTAACTTGGTAAGCGAACTGAATGTGAGCTTGAAATTCTGAAAAACCTTCAAGCCTTCAAATCTGAGAGAATAAATCATCTACTAATGATTTCTTTATTTTTATTTTTTTAAATTTCAGTCTAGATTAACTTTATGTCTAGATCTTAGAAAGGGGTTTTCCATCTCTTTCTTCCTTTGGTCCTGTTGTGCTTTCATCTCTGCTGCAGTTCTGCTCCCCTCCAGTGCCAGTTCCCACACATCTCTCATCTGTGCATTCTGATGCATGCCTGTCCTGTGACTGCATGTGCCTGGTACAGGCCCCCATGACAGCCCTCCCCTTTTCTCTTGCTGCCTCTCTCTCTCTCTCTCAGACCACAGGGGCCACACGATCACCACTTTCTCAGTGTGGCATTTCCTTCTGCGCGTTGCTCTCGCCTGTTGTTTATCTCTCAGAAGGATTGCAGCTATAGATAGCATCAGTGGAACTGTATCTGTCTAGGAGCAGATGTCTACCTCTGCCATATCATCTTAATTGCCCTGCTGTGGCTCACCTACTAGAAGCCTTTTTTTTTTTTTTTTCCCTGTGTTACTTTTTTTTCCCCCCTCCAATTTTGCAAATGATTAGTTCAAAACCAGCAGGACTCAGCTTATAGTCACAGGAATTAGTTGGGATATTTAATCTTTTAAGGAGAGAGAATTCTTTCAGTTGCTAACATACTGGACAGTATTTTCTAAGGTCTTTGAGGTTTTGTCTTATATTTTCATTTTATAGTGAACTAGGTAAATATTACTGAAAGAGAAACTAGAGAAGCAGGAAATTATTATAAAAATATCAGTCAAAATCAAGGCATTAATCTCTGGACTAGTAGGATACGCAAGTAATGTAAATAAATATGACAGAGACATCCTCTTGCCTGTTTCTATGGTGTTGATAATTTTGAGTTCAAATTTTCTTTTTTTTTCTTTTTTTCCTTTTTTTTCTCTTTGAGAGAGAGAAAGTTGAATCATACAGCATTTCAGAAGATTCTTCTATGTAAAAAATTGAAAGGTATTCATTTGGCAGTCTTAAATACAAGTGATCCAAATTATACCTTTCAGTCATTCTAGTTTTACATTGATCAAGAGTAAAATATGGATTTGTATTAGTTTGGGACTAAAATTTAGACTATGGGAAAGTAAAAAAAAAAAAAAAAGGCTGGAAAATGATTTATCCATTTTCCATTATAACTACTTTAGGAATTTTGTAGAGGGCTGAAAAAATTGTTTGTATGAGAAAGCTGCACTTCAATTATCTATGTTTGCCATGGGACAAAGATAGGTTTGAAAAGTATCCAGGCTTCAGTTAGCTCAGACTTAGCCTTAAGTCCACAATAAAATTTGAATCAAGTTTCACTTCAGGTTTTGAAATCATGCTGCAGAAAGGGCTTGTTATATTCATCCAAAAATAATTGGTCCTTTTGATGAAGTAACACAAATGCAGTATTTTAACAGGCACATATGCACCAATATACACATTCACCGTCAATGATAAAATAAAATTAATCAAACATTACCATGTTAGTAGCATTTAACCAATACAATAATTTCCAATCACAGGCAATGCAAATCAACATAAAAGCAGCACTCAGATGTATCGTCCTAGAAGAATTTTTATTTTAAGTACATATGTGCATATAAACCATAATTTGCGTCTCCCATCCTTTCTCCTTTTTAATAAGCATCTTCCAATGCAGGATGGGAATACCCTGCACCCAGCACCAGGAATGTGCTTGCCACAAGACAGCTAACTTCTATCAAAGCTGTTTACTGAATTTTTGGCAAAGTTAATTTAATTTTTTTTCCTTACCCACCTCCCACCCCACACCCCTCACCCCCGCCCCTTGACAATTACGTTCTCTTTTGCTGCATTTTATGTCTTAAGTTATCTCCTCACTTCTGCAGTGCCTTTAGGAAAGCTGAAGATCTTTGTGCTCTATTTCAGGTACTGCAATAATAAAAGTTCCAGAATAAGTCAAATTCAGTGCAGAATCTTCATCTCGATTCTGTTTTTTTCCTTTACTGTTTCACCTCAGCTTTTTAAAACAGATTAAATTTAGTCCAAAATTGCCCCTGCAAAGACAGTATCTTTTTGCTTGTCATAATCATTTCCGAAGTGTCAGCAAAACAAGATTTTTTTACAACAGCAGCAACAAAAGCAAACTGATACAGTTCTGGGAGGTGAGGTTCAATCTCTCTTGTTATCTCATCAGAGCTGTTAATTAAAATTCGTTTGATAATATTTACCGCAGGTCATGTTGAACCCTCCGCCCTCCCCTTTACTGACACACACACTTACAGACACAAAAGTCAGACCTCAGGAAAGAAAGTGAAGCTTTTAAATATATTTGCAATTGTAGCAGTTCTACTTTCAGTCTTCATCTGATTTTCAGAATTTTTAGTGAAAAAACAACAAAACAGAAAGTAAGATTTAATCAAGGCGGTGTTACTATCAGGTAAATTTTTGGTAAATGTTAATGATTGATATTTAGTAGTTAAAAATAAACTCATAAATTCAGTAAAAAGCCCTAAGAATGAGTCCCACTTATGTTATTTAGAAATACACATGAAATTGCAAACTTAGATAAAACTATGGGTCAGACAGATACCTCCCAGAGGCTCTCTGATCCTGGAGATAAATGCAGCTCTTTATCTGCCTTTCTATTGAGTTTCAAAGATCTCTAGACATTTAAGCTTGAGTTCAAGCAAGTGTCCCTATTTCTGTAGCAAGGTCCCTTTTATCTGACCACCACAGCAGTATCTACATTTCTCTAAGTTCCTTAGGAGCTGAGCTAGCATTCCATTAATGCCCATTATTTACAGGGACTATATTTATTTGAGTTTGGTATTTGAATTCTAAAAGTTCTGGAAAGCCTAGATATCTTTTCATTTAACTTCAGTGAGCAATAACAGTAAGAAATCATTTTTGCTGCAAAATATTTGGGATAAGGCAATCTGCTGACTAAGTCTCCTGCTGCCTTTGGAGACAGACAGCAATCAAAGAGCCCTTCCTCAGCTCTTCCACTGATATTCTGCGACGTGTTTTGGACACCTTACTATTTCCAAAATAGTAAGGAAAAGGATGTCAATAATAAAACTTCTTTTCACTTCCCACCCCCCTCCCCCAATCTTTTCTTATTAGATTTGACATTTTTAAGACTGATGCTGGCTTTTGTGTGTCAGCAGAATTAGGCTATATAGTATCTTTCTCAGAATTTCTAGCCATTCTATAACACTAGTGATAAGAAGAGTAAATATCTGAATGATTAATTGATGTGAAGAGGAATTTGGAGCGAATCTTAAACCTCAAATGAATCCAAATTGTTTAGATGGCAGTAGTCCAGACATTCAGAGCCATATCTGAATTTCTTTCAAGTATGAAATATTTGGGTATTTCAAGCCCAAAGGACTTAATTATCTTCATGACTAAACTTGTAGTATCTCCATGGAATTGGAAATTCCTCCCTATTTATGCAGGCAAAATAGGGCTGCATGTGAGAACAATGTGAATCAGGAGAGTGGGACCAGGCCATCATGTCTTCACTATCATGGGCCACAACTTAGGGAATGTGAGCTGCAGAAGCAGCACCATTCAGAGAAGTGCAGCCCAACGTCCTTCTCTGGTCATTTCTGTCTTAGCAGCCACCCAAAGCACATCCATTTAGTCTCTCACTCTTATTCCCCACTGATAATAGCGTTATGTGATTTGAATTTGGACAGAAGGTTCCTTCTTCACACCTCTTCCCAATTTTTCTCTTCCTGTTTCTGGTGTGACAACAAATTTTGGCAACATGCAGTGTCAACTGAGCCAGTATCAGCAATTATTACACTGAATACAGTATCTAGAACCACTGTCATTATGTGCACATTGTGAGTTGCTCAGGCCTGTGCTTCTAATGCTCACGATTCAGTGTGACAACAAGGAAGAATTTTGGAAAGCTCAGTCTGTGCATCTAAAAGTGGGTGGAAGAAGCTGGGTAGCTGAGGAAGTGTTTCATAATGCATAGGCACTGTAAACTGACTCAGCACCAATGGATACCAGATATTCTCTGATGCCGAAAGGAACGTGAAGGCAAACCTGCATGAAGGGCTCCAAGACCTTGCTCAGTATTGTGCTGGCTGACCTCCTCAGATGGCAGAGCATTGTGGTTTTAGGGATGAACCAGCTTTCTCAATCCCTGAGTTCACCTTACTGACCAGCTGTGAAATTTCAGTCAGTTTTAATTGTTTCTGCAGATGAAGTCTGTCCATTTAGTAACTCCATTTGGTGACTCTCAGTGGGAGAATATTTTAACAGAAAAAACAGTGCCTTTCACCTGTGCTAGGGAGTATTATTTTTTCCCACTTAGGTGTTATGTTTCAGTTTTTTTTAATATCATTTCTTGTTGCCCCTGTAGCATCTACATTATAGTCACACTTTTACTGGAGCCCCCTTATAATCCCTGCAGACTGCATTCAGAAGGAAAAGACACTGGGATTAGATAGATCTTTCCCTAATTATAGCAACTGAACTTTGAACTATTTGTTGGTCCAGTTTTAAAACAGCCCCATACACAGAAGAGAACTTTTGAAGATGAATACACAATCCTATTACCTGTTTGCTTTGTGGGGAGGACCTACTGTTCTTAAAAGAGTCAAACTGGCTCTTCCCATTAGCAACAAATATATCATTAGCAATGTCTTTCATGAATTTATGATAAAAATAATGGAAATAATATTGTTTTCTGCATAGACTTGATAAAAAATTGTTTTCAGAAGGCTGTTCTTTTAAATATTTCATAAGAACCTGATGATTTTATTGATTTCTTAAGGGAAACATTTCAGTGGCTAATATCAAAATAAAATAATTAATTTCTGCTTTTGTCTTCCAAATTTATCCTTTTAACATTTGTATTTTATTCTGTACTAACATTTTAGATCAGCTATATAGTCAATATTTCAAACTGATAAGTGAGATTTTTTTTCTCTACTGAAGCAATTTAACAATATCCAAACAAACGTATTGTTCCACTTATTGGAAATAAATACCTTTAGAAGTTCTCTCCTATTGCTCTGTGAATGTGGAGTTCTACATTTTTTCCTAGATAGGCACAAAGGGAAAACTTGAAAATTCAGGATTCATCCCACTATTCCTACGATGAAAACTAGCTGTTTTCAGAAGAAAAATGGGGGAAAAAAGTATCACAGAAAAAAAAAAAGAAACAAAACCTTTCTTAAGTTGTCTTAGACATCTCACTGGCCTCCGACAATTCACTGTACTGTCCAGCTCTGTTCCTTCAGTATTAATGTTGCTCCTTGTTTTTTGTGTTTTTTGTTAGCCACATGCCTAACCGCAACAGAACCTTAAATATTAAGAGTTGTTCAAAGACATTTTTTTCCACTAACAAAGACATTTTGAAAAACAAACACCAGTCTTTTAAGTTAGAGAGATAATAAAGTAAAATGCTATTTACCCACTGAATGATGGAGTCATGGCCATCAGCATTACACAGAAACATTTGTGAATTATACCAGTAAGAGTATCATAACTTCAGGAAAAGAAAGATAGAAAGAGAAAAATAAATTACTTTGCCTGTCATTAGGGAAGCTATAGCAATAGCAGCAGGGAAGAGGGTAAAGAATCCAAAAAATAAAGACAGAGAAAAGGATAAAATCTGATTAATGGAGTTTGTAGACTGGGGAGCCCATCTGTGGTTCATTTAAACATGAATACCTAATGCAAGGCTAGGCAATCCCTTATAGCACTGACTTCTAGAAACTGTAAAAAAAGATCATGCTTTAGTCCTGCTATTACTTTGCCTTGATGATAGGAGAATATGAATGCTGTTTGAAAGATTGTACCATTTCTTTGATACATCAAAAAGCACTCTGCAGTAGACTACTACTTTAGTAGGACACTTATAGTCAAAACCAGTATTTGACTATGCTCCTAATGTCATATTACAATGACAGAAGCTCAAGGTATATCAATTTAATCTTAGTTCAAAAAAATCTTTCAGTTCTGCTGTAGCGAAGTCAAAATGGACTTTTATAGTTTTTCAGCTTGAAATTGGACAACGAACAACTTTTATAGTAAAAATGAAATGCAGAATATGGCTGAAAGGGTAATCATATTCAGATTTTAAAAATAAAGCACTTGCTACTTATTTGGCACTAAACATTCCAAATAGGAAGCTATGCCAACAAGAATGAGATTCCACAATTAAAAATCAAGTCTTCTCGCAATGAAATAGATAGTACCTCTGTATTTCTTGTTCACTTCTTTTATAATGTTTAAGGATAATGAATGCTTTGAAATAAGTCTTGATAAACCTTTATGGAAATGAGAACTAGGCTCATTTCACACATTAGGCTGAACAGTTTAGTACACAGCTCAGTACAACATGAATGAATTTTGAGTCAGCTTGTACTTTTTTAAAATTCATCAGTGTAATCTTTATGCTAAAATAAAAAAAAAAAATTAAAAAAGAAAATGTTCATTTGTAGAATTACAACCTGTAAAAAGTTCTTACAAAGGATAGGTGTTACCAGCCTCTGGTTTCACCAGATTGTAAAATGAATCCATGGAGTGAGTCATGCAGTTCAGTCACAGTACCTGGCAGCCAATGCATTACTCACAAAGAGATACAGAAATGGAGTGTGCACACACTCATCACCAATAAAATGTTTAACACGTATGCCTGACTTTAAAAATTTCCAAGTCTAGATATAACCCAGCTCAGGATTCAGCTATTTAATTTAAATGACTGGCCCTAGAGATCAAAAAAACACATAGTGCAGATAACGTAGGTTGTCTCTGCACCTGTACATCCTTTTCTGGGTAACATTGTTACTGCATGCAAAGACAAAAGGTGTGAAATCATCTTGCTACAGAAAGCAGGTTTCTTTTCCTGTCAAACACTGCACTTGGAGGCTTCTTGTTGTTCAATTCTCACAATCTTTGCTATGTTTAAATGGGAACCCTCATCCCAGGAGGAAAACTGCCTTCCAACTTCCTCTTTCTCAGATCTATTGGGACCTCTTAATGTGGCAACAATGACCAAAAACCCCCAAGCCCTACTGATTCACAAGTCTGTACAATTTCTCATTTTTCCTTTCCTGTCATGGTTTCAATAATGAAATTCTGTGGAAGATTGTGGAAGTAAACTATCCAACTCTTTGGTTTGCTTAAGAGTTTGTGGTCGGGTATCAAACAGACGTGTCAAATTACCTAACTTTAATTTCAAGTAATTGGTGAACAGAATTACCCTCAGGGTTGAGGGAATTATAAACAACGCAGCTCCTGGTAATTTTCTCCCCTCTGGATAGAGCCAAGTGGAAATTGCTGCTAGTGGATATGCTACAGCTGCTTGTGACATTCTGAGAAGGTGGATATTTGCAAATAATACATTTCACTTGACCCTCGCTGCCTGGCAATGAAAGAAAAACAATCTGAAGTACTTTCTTGGGGTTTTGGTAAGCACTATCCTTCTTTACTGTGATTTCTGCAATGATCATTTAAATGCTGGTAATAATTTGAGACAATTTTGTTTGAATAAGTTTTCATATGTGCAGCATTAGCCTAATAAAAAGGACAATCAAGGCTTGATCTCAAATGCTGCTCTTTAGCTAACATGTCTGCAAAAGTAACATAAAGCTTATAGTGACTAGGCAGAAAAAGATGTAATAATATGTATGATATGCCCTGTATGCATTTTGTTGATCCTAATTGCTGTGAAGGGGGTGATGTGGAAAAATTCTTTAGGTTTTCACTTCCCAAAAGATTTTCTGAGAACATACAGCCCGAATGAAGCTCCATTTCTGTTGTCATTTCAAAGGGCCTGATTCTTTTATCACCTACACTGTATTTCCTTGACTTGAATGGATTTAATTTTGTTTTATGTAGGAAATGTCAACACACTCTCTTCATGGTATTCTCTTCTGGACTCTCAAAATCAAGAAGAGAGGATAATTCAAATCAGTTTGAGATAAATACCTGAGCTCAAGTGGTCCCTTTCAGACTTGATTGGCATTAAGTAGAAACCCAGCAGGTCTGTCAAATCCTTTCTCAGTATAAACCAGTCAGATTACTTGTGATGTCTCCATCCCTACACTTCGTGTGTTGTTCTGTTTCCTCTGCTGCTCTGATCACTGCTGAGACTGATGGGATTTTTGTTGTTTTTATACCAAACTGAACAGCCCAGCCACTGGGCCACCTGTCCCCTTAAGGGACTTCCTATGAAACAGGCTGTTGACCATAAGACTAACCACTGGTTACTGAGTCAGGCTCACATGCATGACCACAGCATTTCCAAGGCCGTGTTTAGAAAGTTAGTGTTTCTGGACTGGTACTGAACTTAACAACTTACACATGGTAAACATTCAAAGCCCCAAACTGCAAACCTTGAAGCGCACTCTGCAGGCACACAAGCCAGAGCATGATGACTAAGAAGTCAGCACGCACCTGGTGGACTGTTGTGATTATCAGGCCACAGACCATGGTTAAAGACAGTAGGGGTGAGGTTCCCCACAGTCCAACACTGCACTCCTGAGGAGAGCAGAAGAAAAAGTGACATAGTCCACAGTAGGTGAGTTAAGAAGGGCTTCCAGCATATTGGCAAAGGTGTCATTTGGTTGAAACTTGTAGATCCCAGATTTTGTGGAACAGTTAAGTATGTCAGTGGTCCAAAGAAAAGAAAAAAAGCCTTTAGGAAGAGCAAAATGTTCATTAGACTCTACTTACTATTGTGACTTTTACATGGTGAATTGTTACTGTTTGTAAGATGAAACAGCCTATTGGGGGGAAAAACAGGGGTTTAATTTTATGTTCTGTATCTCTTTTCAAGACTGTAGTTAAGGGATGAAGGCAACCAACAACCACACAGTAAGGCACTGTGTAGCTGTGCCTTGAAATTTTTATTTCAAATAAAGATTGAATTTGAATTCTTATAATACAAGAGATGAAAGGCATTACTGTGTTGACTTCTACATCAGCTCCTGCAGTAATGAAGAGTGGCAATCCAGGCTCTCTCACTGAACAAAATTTGGGTTTGCATGATGAAGTGTTTCTTTCAAGCTAAGGAGAGATGAGATATGAGATTTTTTACTTTCTGATGCCACAGGACATTCAGTGTCTTACTAGTTCAACAGGTTTTTGTCTCAACTGCTTGTCAGGGCCTGTACATCGCCTCCATTTTGTCTGGTAACTGTTCATAATTTAAACTGGGATTGTTCTCTTTTATTTGCAAATGGTCTCTGCCCTCCTCTGTTTAGAGTGCCACCCATAAGTGTCTGTGCAAGTGTGTGCTAAGGCTTTAGTTATCCACAGAGCTCTATCTTGCAAGCACAGAAATCTGTCCATAAGGGCAGTGATATTTGTGAAGGTTTTGAGGGCATGTCTCTAAGGAAGGCCAAAAATATCTCATGGTCAGTTTCTGTGGGTTTCAGAAGCATATGAGAGGGTGAGAGTCAAACCCTGGGCTTGCAGATACTGCTTTATTCCAGTTGAGATCAACGGGCAGATAGAGGTTTGGCCCCAGGTGTTTTGAGCCTTTCCTTCCTTTTTAACTACAGCTCATCTTATCACCCCCAAACTGTTTCAAGCCCATCAGCTTTCAACTGTGGGAAACAGTGAACAAGTGAGTGAAACCCTGCCTGTTTGTGAGTGTCTGCACCACTTACACCTCAGCCCCATTTCCTTCTGGCACTACCTGTCAGCAGCACATGGCCCTCAGCAAGCCTGCCCCATCTCTAGTGCATCAAAACCTCTTGGTAGGGGCAGGGTAGCATTTAGGCTGAAGTGCCAGGGCTTTGACATTTCTTTTTCAGCTGGTAAAAACTCTCTTTGGAGCTTTCAGTTATTTGACCTTTTTTCCCCCACTTTTTTTATTTATTACCAAGCTACCTGTGAGGAGACAGAACTCACTCTGGGATTTTCAAACTTCAGGAAAGCTATAAGGCAGGAGGTTCTGCAGGCTGAAGTCTTTCCTTTCTATTTTTGTTCTATTTTATTACTCACTTACAACTTAATGGTAAAAATTCTTACCTATAAAATCTTAGTTCCAGTGGCATATTTTATCCAAACACTAATTCATTTGTTTTCAGTATAGCTGAAGACTAAGTGAAGTATTTTCAGTTTTCTTTTTTATTTCTTTCACTTTCTTGATATAACAGAAGTAACATCACAGACATAATTTTGTTCTTCTTTTCATAATCTTTGCACTGATGAAATAAAGCACCCTAAAAATGTGTAAAGCCTCTGAAATGTAGGAGTGGCTTAAAAAGTAAGATAATTTTCTTTGTTTACAGTGATTTTAGAGTTTCTATTCATCAAAATTTGAAGCTCTATTTGTTCAATTCATGCTAAATTTTATTTTCTATACTGAGATCTGAAATGCTTCTGAAAGCACTTGAGGCCACCAATTACAAATGTAAAACAATGAAAAAACTCACAATGAAACTCTCTCAACTATCAGCAGTTTTCTCAGGTTAATAAGCGGCAATTTTTGTCAAGACAAATTAAAAAAAAAACCAAAAGGACAAGCAGTTTTACAGTTTATATTCAGCCTTACCAATTTTACAAAAAGATAACTAGTGTACAATTTATTTTTAACTAACATTAAAAATAAGTTTTAGTTTAATCCAGTTCTCTGGTTTACCTCAGTCTCTTGGTTTATACAGAAGTCTTGGCTATGTCTTCTGATTCCCCCAGATCTGGTCGTTCTGATTTGATATGCAAGTTCTATAATTTTATATGAGTCATTTCTCCTGAGGATTGCAGTGATTCTCTTTCATTGAGAAAACATCTTTTTTTCCTCCTTCTACTGTACCCATTTTAAGATTAGTAAGAAAAATTAATGTTAAATAAAAAAACTCACAGCAGTTATGTTTGCAGTGTAATAGAATCATTAAGGTTGGAAAAGATCTTTAGGAACATTTTATACAACCATTAACACATCACTGCCAAGTCCACCACTAACCCATGTTCCCTAAGCACTGCAACAAAATGTCTTTTAAATATCTTCAGGATTGGTGACTCCACCACTTTCCTGGGCAGCCAGTTCCAAAGCTAGACCACCCTTTCGGCGAACAAAATTTTCCTAATGTTCAATCTAAAACTCCCCTGTCACTATTTGAGGTCATTTCATCTTGTCCTATTGCACATTACCTGGGAGAAGAGACTGGCACTCTCCTGGCTACAACCTCCTTTCCAGCAGTGGGAGAGAGTAATAAGGTCCCCCCTGAACCTTCTTTTCTCCAGAGTGAACAACCCCAGCTCCCTCAACCACTCCTCACAAGTGCTTCACCAAACTTTTAGGTTCCCTTCTCTGGAATCTAAATCTGGTGCTTCAGCAGCTCAATGTTTTCTTGTAGTGAGGGGCCCAAAACTGAACGCAGCATTCGAGGTGCTACCCCACCATTGCTGAGTATGATCTCTGTCCTGGCTGTGCTGGACAGACTATTGCTTGGCCACCTGGACACTGTCCAAGTAGAAAACATCCACAGCCTTTCCCTCATCCACTAAGCAGTTCACCTTGTCATAGAGAGAGAGGAGCTGTCTTTCCCAAACCCATGCTGGGCCTGATCACCTGGTTGTCCTGTGATGGCACTGAAGATGATCTGCTCCATCACCTCCCCAGCACCAAGGTCAGGCTCACAGGCCTGTGGTTCACCAGATCTTTCTGACTTTTGCAGATGGGTGTTGTATTTGTCAGCTTCCACCCAACTGGGACCTTCCTGGTAACCCAGGACTGATGAAAAATGATGGAAAATGGCTCTGTGAACACTTCTGCCGGGTCTCTCAGTATCCTTGGGTGGATCCCATGCAGTTCCATTGACTTGTGTATATCAAGGTGGCATAGCAGGTTGCTAACCTGTTATCCTTGGATTATGGGAGTTCCATTCTTCTCTCCATCCTTGTCTTTCAATCTTAAGGAGCTGAGTGCCTGTGGATAACTTGTCTTAAAGTTTGAGGGAAAGAAGGCAAGAATTACCTGAGCCTTTTCCTTATCCTTTGTCACTATATTTTCCCCTGCATCCAATAAAGGATGGAGATTTTCCTTATCCCTCCTTTTGGTGCTGGTGCATTTATAGAAATATTTTTTATTGCCTTGCATGGCAGTAGCCAAATTAAATCCTAGTTGGGCTTTGGCTCTTCTAATTTTCCCCCTACACAAACTCACGACATCCCTTTAGTCCTTCTGAGTGGCCTGCTCCTTCTTCCAAAGGTCATGAACTCTCCTGTTTTCCTGAGCTCCAGCCAAAGCTCTCTGTTCATCCACGCTGGTTACCCTAACCAGGGAGGTTCAGAGAAGTAATGACCAACCAAGGTGTTCACAGAAGTGTTTTTAGTTTGTCAGCACTGATTAGAGGTATTTTTGCAGTGTAAACATGAAAATATGTTCTGTCTGAGAAGCACCAATTTTATAAAGGACATGAGGGGTAATGAAGAGCACACATTTTCATCTGGCAGAGAATGAAACCACAGTATTCTTTCCAGTCATAGCACAGTATATTTTTCTGCTCTTTCAGTCAGGAAGACAGCATTATGACTTTGTTGAGCCACATTTAGTCATATACATTTTAGAAAAGGTTGAGGTTTTCCTTTGATAAATGTTTTTTCTGTTTTTGAGAGAACACAAACTCTGCTCGACTTTAAGAACTTTCAATGCTCCATGTTGGAAAGCAAATTAAAGATCTCTAAATGTGTAAAAATCCTACTGGATAACAACAAAGAAAACAAATTCTTATAGCACACAATATAGCCAGGGCTTGGAGAAAGACAGCAACACAGAAATATTGAGACTCACGTGATGCCAAATTATCAGCCACTCTCCTCTGTCCATTCAACTGGAGACCAAATTTTGTGGCTCTTCGTGGCAGGGGCCTGAATTAAGATATATACAACTCGACCTTCTGGAATATAGTGCTTGAAACTAATATGACTAGGCAGATAGAGGATGCAGTAAGCAAACTGAAATATCAAAAAAAAAAATAAAAATTAAGAAGCTAGAACCAAAAAAATCCTTGACATATCACTAACGGGTGAGAAACTCTCCACAGTATAGCAATTCGCTGTGCACAGAAACCTCACCTTCAATGATCTTTATAGACTATATTGTGTATATTATTTACATCTGATCTTTCAGTTAGTAAAACAAAAAAGCACCATCTGCCCAACCGCACTTTCCTTCCAGGAAATTGAAATGAGAACGGATGTTGTCTTTCGTGCTTATTTTCATTCTTTATTTCATGTTTAACTCTTTGTACAGTCAGCATACACTGAAAAAGAAATACAAACCAATATATTCCTTAGACACTCTTTCCCAGTGCACACAGCAAAGGGGGAAGAAAAATTTAAAAAAAAGGCAGGCATAGAAACATCAAAAAAATCCAACCTGAAATAGATTTCCTTGCACAGTTATCAAAATTAGAAGATGGGGACATTCATTGCCTGTGTATCTGGGCAGCTGTTTTTTCTTATAAGGTGTATTATTCTAGCAGATAGAAAGAAAACAACAGCACAGGAGAAGAGTTAATTAATCAAGGAGGCATCACTCCTTAGAATAAGATACATGTTCTGCCTTTAAGATTTCTGAAATGTTTGGGGTAGCAGAAAGCCCCATCTCTCCTCCCATTCCCCAGATAAGCAGGATTATGTGTTTGTGCTTATGTATTTAAGCATATATGTTAAAAAGATGAAGAAGAAAGGCTTCCAGTTATATATTGATGTATAGGTATGGCAACATGGCTACATAGACTGAGTTGTGGAGGCTGGAATTTTTATGGCAGTTCTCAGAAAATTCTTCAACATCTGCCTGTCCTATTTTTTTTTTTAATGTTGTTATTCCTTGTGTAGTTACAATTAAGGAGCAACATGCCTATCAGGCATAAATAGTCAGGCTGCAATCATATTCTCCAGGGAACGCTGCTCTTCCCATATTCCTTTTACAGAAAGTATCTGTATACATGCAGTTTAATCCCCATGTTTGTCTGATCATCTGTGAGTGTCTATGAAGTAAGGAGGGAGGATGATGAATTGCCTCTACCACACTGAGGTAGACAGAGACGATTTTTGACAACCAGTTTACATTAGGACAGCCACAGATCAGCTCAAATCTACAAAATAACCACAGCAGCTTACTACGAGCTGCTCCAGTGAGTCACCAGTGTCAGGCTTTGTCTTTACCTGAGTGCCCCCCTACCCCTGCTGTCATGATCCCTTCTTCACCAGGTGTGGAGGTTTCCCCTCTGTGTGCCCATGCACTAAGCACACCTCCTAGTGGCTGTGGCATGGGAGGCCAGGGATGGCTGCAAACACCAGCCCAGGGCTGCACTGAAGGAAGGGCAGCTGAGAATCCATGGACTGCTCCTTCCCCTTGCCCTTCTGGACTGTCTGCTTTCTCCTTGGCAGAAATATTAACTTGTGATGTACAATTACAGCCCAAGTTCCATTCGCAGTGTGCTCAGGGATCGGTTGCAATACTGAAAATTACCTGCTATTAATTTTGGGGTTTTGTGAGAATTCTAATTGCAATCCCAAAAGGCTTTGCACAAAATCAAAAAATTTCTTCTGGTATCAGAAAAAGAGGACAGTTTTGAGAAAATGATCCATTTGTTTTCAGTGCCTGCTTTGTCGCAGCTGTCCTGTGTGACCTCAGATATTTCTTTGAGGTTTTTTTTTTGGTTGGTTTTTTTTGTGTTTTTTTTTTGTTGTTTTTTTGCCTAAATGGTTCAACACAGGTCCCAAAAAAAAAGACTTTAACAGGCAAAAAGCAAAATGTATTAGTGCAGATGTGAAGCCATACATCACAAACCTACTGCTTGGGAGTCTCCATGCCAGATATATACCCAAGTCTCTGCTTCTCTGAGGCTTGGGTATATATCCTAAAATGTATTTTGAATCCTAAATCCTACAAAAAAGTATTTGAAATAAATTAGTCATCTAAGTACTTTTGAGATGTAGGTTCCTAGACCTCCATTCCCCATGTCTAAAATACAGATAATAGATGCTCTTCCTTACCCAGATGGCCTGAGGATATTCATTAATCACATTAAAATTGTGAGGTGCTCAGCTACTATAAATAGAGGAGTTTCATGAACTTCAAGATGGTGGTTACCTAGGAGATATATAGATCAACATATCCCTACTTTGCTTTGCCATTCCTTGGAGATATCATGGCCATGCTTTTAAGTGATGAGCAACTTCCAGCTTTTACTGCTGCTCTGGCCAGTGCCAAAACCACAAGTAGAACACAGCTACAGAAGACATGAAAGCTGTGTTTTTTAATTTGGTGACTTTCCCCCTCCTCTTTTTCCCATCACTGTAGAAAGTCTCAACTCTCTGCATTATCAATTAGTAGGCTTTAAAATGCCCTTTTGGAAATTTTAACATTTTTATTTTTAATTGGAGGAGTGCAAAGCAAAAAGCTTGCAAAGCTATCTGGTTCTATGCTGATATTTAGCTCAATGATAAACAACTCTGCTCACTTAAATCAATTTTATGTAAAAACAACAGTGAAGGCTGAGTGTTTTGCATGTCGAGAACCTTTTTGATGGAGAAACTGTGCAGCAGAGGAAGCAGAGAATTGGATTGCCTGTCGAATTGGGATGTACCACTGTACTGAGAATTGCTCAGCTCTATGATATAGACCCTGAGCTGCTAACAGATATCCTTCTTTAGCTACAAGACTGTGCTTTTGGAGTAAAGAAGATCACAACTCCATCTGTACTGTTGCTGTGATGTACTGAGTGGGAGTTGTGTACAGGACAGTGAGAACTGTGAAGTTCGAAAGTGGCCATGGATTTATTATAAAGAGAACTCTCGAGCTGTTTGGTGGTGGTTTTTTGTGGGTTTTTTTTTTTTAAGCTTATCTTGAATGAAGCTTTCAAAGTTTTTGATGTGCTCAGTTAACTATCTGAAAAATTGGTTTACTTCTTTTATTTTTAATACTTTTAAAGCTAAATAGAATCCCAAGAGTAAATATACCATGTAATGTGGCTTTTTTTTTTTAATGACACTTTCTGACTAGAAGTGGAAAACATCTGGTAAGAAAGACTAACAATATGAGATTTATATGCCAGCATCCCAAACTCAGATGCTACCTTTTGCAGGTTGACTATCACTGAATTGGTAAACAAGTATATATCCTAAAGAAGTTCACAGAAAGGATCTGAAAATCCTTAGTTGAATTTTATGTTTCCAATGGAGAGTTTTAGAGATTTCAAGCCATTTAGAATGTTGATACGCACATGGATCTGATTCTAATGTGGTTTTTAACCCCTTATGGAGGAATGTAAGGAAGCATACCTGGACAAACCAACAGCTGGGCAACCCCAGTGCTCTGTCCCCCAGGCACCACAATCTGTTACTGCTGTTTAGGGAAATCCCAAAAAATGTGGCAGCATCTTGCCATCCAGTCCCATCCACAATGACTGGATTAGGGCAATTAGAGGGCACACCTTCACCTAATCCATTTAGCATCCCTTTAAGGACCTGTGCTCCATGATAAACCAGCCAGATTTAAAACCCCTTTAAAAAAAAAAAATTAAATCCTCTGGGGGAAACCCTGGCAAGTTCCTTTAGTCTGCCGGCCCTGCTGGGTGCAGCTTTGATGCAGGAGCTGCGGCCTCACGGTGCAGCTGGAGCAGCAGCGATGTTGCTGCCGTGTGAGTGAGCGACCGCGCTGCTCTGCGCACAGAGACGCATCAATACCGAATACGGCGCGTTAGCAAAACAGAATGGAAATCTTCCAGGTGAAGAATGGCTTCTCTGATTGCTTTGCTCCACCAGAATGGGGTGTGTTTTCAGCATTCTGATAAATGTGTGCTATTTTTCAGCCATTCACTGTGAAGTGCTGTAGGTTTCGTATAAACTTTTATTGCTCACCACAGGCATGGAAGGATTGATTACATTGTTTGGGGATTTCCTAACTTCTGAGGCTGCCTCTTTAGCCAGCCTTAATACAGTGTAAGGAGGGAAAAAAATGCTATAGCGCTGCTCAGCAGCCTGCTTTCTACCTTTGCATTTTTAGGATCAGGCCTTCTGGTTTGGAAGGGGGTAGGCAATATCCAGCCTCATCCACATGACTTCTGATCACCTCCAATGCCTGAATGCAGCTGGATTGCTAGTGAGGAGTATTATGATGTTCTGCAGATATAGGCAATAAGAGACAGGATTTAGGGGTGAATTCATTTTAATACTTTGGTCAAAGGAAAAGGAAGCAGAAGATTGATTGTGGAATTGGGGTGCTGGTGGTGTCTCAAGCATACAAGACAATTTTGGTGAGTCTATGCTGAAATCTCTTTCATGTAGGGAAATCAAGGGCAGTTGATAACTTTTTTGAGGCAAACAGCTTCATATGCTCATGTGGCAACTCCTCTGAGTGGGGCACATACATGCTGAGTCTTAACAGTTAACTCTTAGTGAATTTGTTAAATACCTTAGGGTTTCTAAATCAGTTACTAGAGATATCACCTCTCTCCAGTTGTGACTTAATGAACTAATCACGTTTCACCCATTCCCTTTTGCATTTTCAGACCTCAAGGTTTTACCAGTTCTCATGTCACATATTCAGCTGGGAATTTTGATTTTCTTTATAATTTATTTTTTACTTTATCTCTAGGAACAAATATAAAAAACCAAACTTTTATCCTGATCTAAATGTGTTTTAATTTTAGTAGGACTAGGTATAGCCCTCACAAAGCCACCGACCTGGATTTCAAGTAAATGAGAACTTGAATCTACTCAAATTGTACTGTAGTTTCATCCAGGTTTCTTCTTACTGGTATTTATTAGCTATGAAGCACTCTAGTCTGTTCTTGATTACTGGGAAAATGTAAGAAATATCTCCCTTAAAATGAATGTTGCATTCATTGGTAAAAATCTAGCAAAAGGAGACTGGTGCCCTAGGCACTATGAACAATACAGGCTTTCAATAAATAAATAATTCTATTCAATTAAAACAAGTGTCTTTCCTGATGTACCATAGTTTCTAATTTCTTTAATAAGCATTCTTGGGAGGTGTTTATCATAAGTGATCCTCAATGAAATCATAGAGGAAGGTTCTGTCAGAAAGTAGAAGCTGTGATGTTCCTTTTCTGCCAGGGAGAGTGGTGTAAACCTCCAAGACAATTCCATCTCAGAATAAGCTTGCACAGTTGATGTTATGTATGGAAATGTGAGCTTGGACTACACAGGACCCTCTTTCCTAGAAATGCTTTGCTCAGAGAGACACAGTAGGCAAAGAACAAGATAAGGACCTAGGGAAATATGTAAACCCTGTGCTATTGTGTCAACTGATGGCTTCAGCAGAGTGCAAGGACACTGATGATGCACTGAAGTTGTTTGTAGCAGCCTTGGCCAGCTCTGCACACTCCCAGACTCCCACCAGGGCAGCCCCAGCCCAGCAGACACAACCCTGAGCCAACTGGCTGTGCATGGTCTGTTTAGGTCCATCAGCCCAACATGTCCTACTGGCTAGCTGCCTCTGGAGGTTTAGCAACAGCCCCTGTGCACAGATATGGGGATAGAGTTTACGCTCTATCTACTGGCCTGAGAACAGAATTTTCCTCATACATTCCTGGCATCTTTATCGCCTTCCAACCTAATGCTACACCCCTAACTCAATCCAAAATACAGAGTGACTCAACAGACTTGCATTAAAACCCCTGAGGGAGGTTCACCATTTTGTTTTTCTGCCTGAATAGATATGTGGGAGGGTAACAATGTGTTGAAAAGTGAGAACATTTAGGCACAGAATCTTCCCAAGAGTGAGTGCTCACACTGCCTACCAAAGCAGCTTGAGGGCAGAATCTGGCCCTTAAATATTATCAGACATCTGGGAAAACAAAAAACAGTTTAGCTAAAACTGCCTCCATTTCTCCTGCTCAGAAAGACTTCAGTTGACAATGTCAATTTTTGAAAGTAAAGCCTGGGTGAGTGATCAGATTCTTACCCTTCATTTCCTCTGAAAGGAGATTTGTAGTCTCCCTTGAAACCAGTCAGCATCTCGAACTGAGATTTGCAGGATACAAACCAGACTTCTGCTAATGCCCCAAAACTCAGATCTAGATCTAGGTTTCAAATGGTGAGGCTGAGAATGGGGTAAGAAGCCACCTAATCCAAACCTATATAGATTTATATATCTCCTTTTTTTATGTTTGTTTTTTAAACTCATCAATACACCACATTGATTTCAGCTTATAGAAATTCCTTTAGACATTTTTCATGATTAATTTGACTCTGTCTCATCATTAGTTACTCCTCACATGCTGACTCACATAGGTGTCCAATATTTTATACAGAAATTCTTCACACAGCCCTAAAGGGGAATTCACCTCTACAGTGTGCACTATGCTACAACCAGCAAAGGGGGAAAAGAAGAGAGAAAGGAAGCAGAGATGCAGAGAAAGTGGTACTATTTCTTGCCATACAGAGTTGCCAAGGTCTTTTCATTTACATAAATGACTTAATGATGATTGTATGATATTTAAAATTACTGCCACCCACCAGAGATGCCTTGAAACTTTTATCAATATGTCACTTTTACTATCTATTTGATTGTAAAAAAATGCAGAGATCATTGGGAAAAATATAATTTGTTGCCAGTCCCTAAAACCAAACTCTGTGACCCTTCTGGATTAAAATAAAAAAAAAGTAGCAAGGAAATACTTCTACTAGTATCAACATGATTTACATTTACATGAAGAAATAAGCTGTTTCACACAATGGAAACAAGTAATCAACTAGGACAAGAACTGTGACCAGCCTGGGACCTATCAAAGACCCCTCTGGACCTGGCAGGAATTTGCTTTTTCTATCTCAGGGACAATCTCCCTGCCATCCCCCCCAGGTCTAATTACCTTTTTAAATTCATATCTAGAACCACAGGCTGCCTCATGGGATTAAGCACAGTATGCTTTGCAAATTGAAAATAAGATAGCTGTTAGGAATATATACTTGCCTCTATGATTACAGCAACAAACAATGGCAAAACACTAATTTACATCTATTATAATGGTGAAACAAAGCCCAGGATTTTCTTTGTGTTATAGGCAAGAGATAAATCTGCAAAGGTGAGATTCTAAGAGGTGTAGGCTCTAATGAGGGAGATTCACTTGCAGAGCAGGTATCTGGCAGGATGACATCAACTCAAAGTTATGAGGATTCAGTATATCATTAAATTTATTTACCATAAAATGGATTGAGCTTATTTTTAATAGTAAAACCATTCATAAGGAGAGGAAGTTTAGATATATCTGTGGGTTGGATGGCATTTGTGTGGGGTGAAAAAGTGCAGAGCAGTTGCAACAGAAATCTAGTCATGCCTGGGTCTAGGATTTTTAAAGGTGCTTTATCTAGTAGAAATGAATACAACATTTACAAATTGAAAATAACTCTGTAAACTCAGATAAGATTGTCTTGGTAATATTTTACCAAGGAAGCAGCTCACCACTGCTTACTTTCAATTAGCCATCTAAATCATAGCCTATACAAAAAGCAATCCCTGCTGCCCTGCAGTAATAAAAAAAGAAAAAGAAAAAAAAAGAAAAGAAAAGAAAGGAAAGTTAGACTAGTTCCTAAGAGTTTTGATTCATGTTGCTGAATATGGAAGATCTGTAATCTTCCCCTTGGAGTCTATAGTTTAATGTAACTGCTTGAAAGTACTTCCCTTCTGCTGCTGGCAAAGATATTTTTTTCTGAAATGAATGGTGATACATTATAGATAAACCTTCACGATTAATTTTGTTTTGACTTTAACTTCTGAATAAGAATATAAGCTCCAAAGTAGTTTCTCCCCAGATAGTAACTATGCTGTTATTTTTGGATCATATTGTAGCAGACATTTATAGAAGCCTAAATTTAGAATAAAAAAAAATTTTTGATTATCATTAAAAGTTTTCGCTGTAAGATAAAAGGTGGCATTTTTTTATTATTAGTTTTCTGCAATGAATAATGAATAAGAACGTTCTTTGGAATCAGTATTCAACTTCACTAGCTTCTGTCTACAAAATCCACAGAAGTAAAAGTTTGAAGGGTTGATTGGTCAAACTCAACAAGTTCAATTTGTATCTACAGACTTTCAGTGATCCACTGGTAGTATGTTTGTAAATTTGAGGAGCCAAGTAGGATGGTGTTAGAGCCCCAGCTGTGACAGCGACATTGTGAGGGTCCGATGCTGCATGAAAATGAGAATTTTGACAATTTCAATAAAGTGAGGAGATAGTTAAGAGCCTGAAGAATAGACAGAGTTGTAAATGACTCTACATAGCATTTTTGCAGCAGCTAAATCTGGTTCATGGATTTGTCTGTAAATTAGCTTCCCTTCCTTCTCTCTGACTGTTTTATAACTAAAGTTGTCTTTATTTTTGCCCAGTTCTTCAATTTCTACTGTAGGTTTTTTCTCATTTTTGCTGAAAAGCATTTAACCTGACCTTACTGGCTGAAAACTGATTTGAACCTTTCACCTGTTGTGTTTTCGGGTTTTTTTCTTCGTTGGTTCTGGGAAGAGTTTTAAGACAGGAAGAATGTCCAGATCATCTGAATTGTCTGAATTATCAGCAAAGCTCCACCATTTTCACCAACAAGGAACAATTTTTTTAATTAAAATTGAAAATTACCTGTGTGCCATTACACAATGTCTCTAACATATTGTATAAAAAGGCTTTTGAAAAGCTGGGTGCTATCAAATACACCTGAATGACTTTACTTGCCTTCATAAAAGGATGAGCAGTGGTTGCACCTCCCTGAAAGCTGTTAGCCCCAGGCAGGAAAGGAGTTTTTCACTCTCCATCATTGTCTTCTCTTTAATAGTGATTTACTACTGGCTAAGCACATGCCCAGCATTTTAAAGCTGGTGGAATGTCCCATTGAAATCAAGAGGTTTGATATATACTGGAATTACTCCTTGCTGAAGAGTCAGGTTAATGTTTCACTACCTTGTTAAAGAAAGATCTAATTATTGAAGAATAATTTGATCAGCAAATTGGTCACTTATGACAGGGAAACAGGGAAACAGTGTTTGGGGTTTTTTTTTTCATTACTTTTTTTTTTCCTACTTCAGAGATTCAAATTTTACAGTAATGAATTGGATATTTTTTCCTTAAACAAAAGTATGTTTTACATAAACCTTCAGACAAACTCATAAACTTCAAATTTCTACTACATACTACATTCCCCATGATTTTGGCCTAAATAATTTTGTTGTATGACTTCACTGAAGCTCCATCTACACCTGCAGGTGAATCCATTGCTCAGACTATGGCAATAGTTTCCTCTCCTACAAAGATGCTGGAAACATCTAAAATATTGCTGTAAGTGCTACCTGAAGTGCACATTGCAAAGCTTTGCTTGCCAAGCACTGGACATTTTCAGCCACAGGCATTGATCATAACCAGCCTCAGGGTCAGGTGTGTGGTGCAGGTGAGCTTCATCTGAGCCTAATACATAAAACATGTTGTTTGCTACCTCTGTGGCTTTCATAGTCCACAGGACCTTTCTGCAAAAGTAAAGACAGGCAAGGGGAACCATATAAAAATGCAGTAAAATTTTATTTTATACAGAAGTTTACAAAACTCATGAAAAACAGAAGCCCATGGGCTGTTGTAAATAGTCCACTGCAGGTGTTCACTTGGAGGATACACAGAGCTAATTCTTCAAGCACTGTTGTTTGGGATGTGAGAAGAACTAGAACTGAGAAGTTGACCCTGAATGCTGTATTGCTAATATTTTTGCTTATTTTTTAAGTGATTTCAGATGTATTATTGTCTTTTTTAAAATTTATTTAAGGACAGCCATTCCTATTGCAGTGAAATAAAAGGGGAATATTCTACATATACCATAAGCTGGGCTATAGCACAGCCACCCAGCTGTGATCTTTCCTGTACCTGAGCAACATCTCAACAAAATCCCATGTGTATTATATGTGCATATATGGACAGATTTGTACCAACTCTGCATTGTTACACTTGACTTGCTCTTTTTTTTAATTATGTAAAAAAATCACATTAAGCTGAATCTAATTACTGCAATGTATATTAGAAGCAGGGCACCATCAAAATTTTATTTAAATTAATCAGGTTTTGATTTAAGATATTAAATTCAAATTAATCATGTAAAAATGGAAATGATCCTTGACGTGCTTCCAGCTGTGACTTCAGTCTGTTTTCTCGTGTGAGTCACTTTCGGGATGTCTTGGGGGGAACATTACGAAAATTCACGCCGGTGCTATTTCAATTAGAGTTATTTAGCAGGACAGATGTAAAGAATACGGTATAATTAAGAAGGAGCTGATGACATGGCTACAGATTTTCAGGATCAAAAAAAAAAAACTGTTAGTGAAAATTGACTAGTGGTCATGTAGTCCAAGTTCAAATATTCTGGGGTTAAGCACTCATTAATGATGGAATGAGGTTTTTAGATAGACCGTTGAACTCTTTCTCTGGAACAATCTGCAGAATTCTGCCCTGGAAATAACTTTGAAGCTTCATTAGCAAGCAGATGATACCTGATAACATAATTTTTAAATTCTTAAAATAATTTTTCTCCCCTTGGTGCCTAATCCTTTCTGGCCAGCTGACTTCAAAGGCCTTCAGAAAAGCCTAGAAGTGCCATATAAATGCCCATATAAGAGAGGCATTACATATGTATGTGCGTGCATACACTCAAAGCATTGTTAAAATCATGATGAATACAAGCTGCCATCATTTCTTCTAGCGCTATTTGAGCAGAATTAATCTATGCTACCTGCATGCTTCCTGACTGAAACCAGAAAGACAATGGGGACTTTTCCACACAGATTCCACATAGTATTTATTTATAACTCTGTATGCCATCAGTATTTCCACTGGGAAAAGTGATGTGCACATTGTTTTTTTATTCAAGAATTGGGTAACACAAATATCTTTTCTTATGTGCTGTAATACTATGCAGCATAAACTTCGGAAATTATTTTACAAATTCTTTCACCTGAAATTAACTCTCCCAGGTAAAGCTCTCAGATTTTTCTACATGAAAAAGGATCGGAGAGATGACATCCGTTCCTTCTTGTATTTACAGATCTCCTGAAAATATGTGTATTTAAACTTGCTTCTTATGGTTGCTATCCAGGGCTCTCAGTATCTGTTCCCCTCCTACTGAGTAATAGTAAAAGCCAAGTTAAATTTAAAAAATGCACAGTACTTACTGTACACCCATAATTCTAGATTAAATATTGATCTCCATGGTGTTTTTTTCATGTCTTTTGCAATCTTTCTCTTCCCTCACCAATGTCCCATTGTCACTTCCCTCTGCAAAGCAGCATACAACTGAAAATATTTTCTACAACTAAAATCACTGCTTTTAACCAAAAAGAAAAAATACATTGCCTGAGAATAAAATAATTTGAATATCTAGCTCTGACTATCTGGCAGCATCTTTTAGAAGCAGATTCTAGAATCTGTAGAAGCATATTTGCTGTTTCAGGGCTGCCATACGCTTCAGCAAGGAGCTGCACCCAAAGGAGGAGCAATGCACCAGACCAAGCATGCCTGGCTGTCCACAGTGGGTTGGCAGTAAACAGCATATTACACTTACCACAGCTTACCTATTATGCAGATTTCAAGGCAGGAAACTGCCTGCAAAACAGGTATACAGTGAGCATAAACTTTTTTGTTATTGTGGTAGCTGATGGTGTTGTTGTTACAGCAGGAGAAATAATATGATTCATTGATGGTTTCTGCTTCCTACTCATAAGTTATAAACCTACATAATGATTGTTCTTTAATAGTATTTAAAGATATTTTTAAACAAACTGTGTGGGAGTTTAAGATAATAATGGTTTCGGTTTTTCAGGAAGTACTTTTTGGAAAAGTGTATGACTACTTTAATACTAAAAATGATTCCTCATAAGAAACAAGAATGTTGTAAGTAATTTGTAAGAAAGAGTATGATAAAAAATATGCTCAATTTATTCACTTTTCCATTTTAAATTTATTTTTTCTTTTGGCGTAACAGCTGGAAAGAACAATCTTTTTTTCCATAGGCTAGGCTGTTGCTTGAATGACTGAAATGCATTTTCCCAGGAGAGATGCACAGGTTCATTTCCCATCTGGGTATTTTTCCCCCCTCCTGTTTCCACCTCCCCTCCTCCAGGACCAAAGCAGATTGGCAGTGAACCATAGGTTTCCACTGATATAACTCCATACACACCTAAGACATATGTCAAACGCAGCAGGGCTCTATGTGAAGTACAGATCAGCCCAAAGACATCTGTGTACCCCTTCCTCAGTCCTTCCCCTAGGCCTGTTTCAGTGGGCTCCAGTACCCATGTTTGTAGGATGAGGACACATGGACATCAGACTGATGGCTCTGGTCAGTTAGGAAAGGGGTTAATCCCTTCAGGAGGAACAGCACAGATCCCTGTAGAGTCCCTGAGGGAAGAGAGTTGGATGGGGGAGCACAGAGATGGTATGGAGATCAGGAACAGCCCTCAGGGCAGTGCAGCAGGGGACTGGCCTTGTCCTTATGTCAAATGTGATATCCTCACCAACGCCACTGCAGCCACTGACCTGATAAACGCACAGCATTTAACAGTGAAATGGTTTGTGCTGGCAGCGCAATGGGCAGGGCCCAGAAGCCAAACTGTGGGGAAGTTTTGTTTTAATAAAATAGAAGCTGAAACACTGAACAGGGACTTCATATGATGGTGCTCAATCCACAAAATTTTTGCACAGTTCTGGTGCTATTCCATGACTTTTCTCAGTTCACTCTATGTGGAATAATGGCCATAAGATGAATAAGACTTTTTGTCTATTTCCAGTCTGCCTAGACTGCAAACTGTTTGTGTCTGTGAAGGACAATGCATCTCTCAGTGCATTGTGGATGAAGGCTTAGTTAAACCTAAAGCCAGTAAGGTATGAAAATAACACTGGTAATAAACACTATTGTTTCTGTATCATCTCAAAATAATAATGTTCTAATATTTTTATGGAACCTCTTCACCTCTTCTCAATCAGAGAGCATTTAACTGACTTGTCTATGACCTTAATATTAATCTGGGAGAGGACATGGTTCAGGTCTATTAATTTGTGGTGTTTCCTCTTAATTTTGAAACACTATCAATATATTTCGGTTTAGTATATTTACATTTAATTTTTTTGCCTTAGCCAAAATGTATAAGACATTGGCTCTTTCTCATTTGTTCATAACTACAGCGTGACAGATAAAATATAAGGGCATGAGGTGTCATGGGACTCTGGAACTGACATGAACACTTGTTGGTATATAAGAAAATTTTATATGGAAATTCTGACTTTTGCAGCTGTAGCCTTCATTCTGTGGATGTGTTGAGGTGTTTCTCTCCAGAGGCCATTAACACAGGCACTTGGGCTGACTCAGCAGGAAAATCTGGTACTTTTGGAGAATTCTCTTGAGAAAAAGAGGTGTTGCAAAGGTGAAACCAATATTTTTACCAGTCCAGTCCTTTTGGAAAGCAATTTTGTGCAGCACAATAAAATCTGGACCCTACAGTCAATGCTTTCACTCCTTCTAAGGCAAGAAAGAAACCACACATAATATATTACAGAGCAGACATGCTAATTTTTAAAGTGATTTTCCAGGCAACCAAGCATGTCCCATGGGTTCCACCTGCAAGATGAATGTTTATGTTTAACTTTGGAAAAATCTTTTTCAGGCTACCAAGAAATGAATATGGCTTTGTAAATGCGTATTTTAGAGGCTCTGCAAAGCTCCCCATCACTAAGTGATTTGAGCACTTTCAGAGGAGAGGTGATCACTGCCCAGCTGTGAGCACACCCCAATCCAGCGGAAGAGCCCAGGTGGGTCATTCAAAGCAGGCAGTAGGCACCAGGACAAATCTGCGTGTTCAGCACACCTCAGCCAGCTCTGCCCAGAAAACTGATACAGCACGGTACTTAAACCACCCAAAATACTGAGCTCAGCTGATAACTAAATAACTGGTCACTAATTCTGAGCCACTCTGCTCTAAGGAGCAGTAAATATTGATGCAGAGTAGAAGTCAATGCTGAGAACCTTTCACTGTGGATGGTTAAACAGGCAGTGTAGGCAATTTTCCAGGTTGCATCAGGAATCCCACCATCTTTGGTGTTTTTATTTAACACCTGTAGGACCTAAAAAAACCCAAAACCCTTCTTTATTTCATTTTTAGCCATATGAGCATTTGTAGCTCTTCTGTTTGTCAAGAAGAGTTTGTAAAAAAAAGAACCTTTGAAAGTTCAATAGATTTTACTTTAAACCCAATATTTAAGATGGGTTTTAAAAATATTGTTATTTCTACACCAGTTTCACATTATTTTCGGAGCTGACTCTGGATTTTTGAATACTGATGGCTGTCAATTTTGAACTAAAAATCAGAATGCAGTTCACATCCTTAGCTAGGTGAGTGAGGGAGGTACTGTGTGCATTTGAAATTGTATTTGGGTGCCTGAGATCTGCATCTAGTTCATCCAATTGATGATAAATATAAAATAATAAATGAAATAATTTTACATTTCTATGCACATGCAAAGCAAAAATCTGTAACCTACAGGATTCTCTTCTGACCCAGAGGAAAGTGAAAAATCTAAACTAACATAATTCTGAAATCTTCTTTTTCATGAACACACTCAAAGTACAATAGGATTGCACGGGATTTTGTTCTGGTATTGAGCTTTACAGACTGGGAGATTTCCAAAGTCTGCTCAACATAACCTTAGTACAGTCAATAACAGATGTGTTTTTAGTAAGTTTCTCTGGTTTTGATGCTACTTCATCTTTTTGGCCCTCATAGTAGGTAATTTGGAAACACTTGTAATTTCTCACTGCAGAGGGGAGAGGTGTTTAAAATTCATACTCTTCTAGTCAACTTTGATTGGAGGTAAGGAAATCACTTGAGGTGAACACTGCACTAAAGAACCTTGGCAAAAATGAGATGTCCTCTGGACAAGGAAAGGGAAGTTTGGCTGGAGGTATTCAAACAGCTGTATGAAGACAGGTGACTGCATCTCAGTAGAGAAGTTTCTAGAAAGAGATATACAGTCCAAAATCAGAAATCTGTATTAATTTTCCCTCCAGATTAGAAGTCACAAGGAATCTTTTTTTTTTGTCTTTAGAATGATAGAAAATAGGTTGATGAGAATAGGTTCTTTCAGTTTTAAAGTACAGTTTTAAAGTGATTTGTAAAAATCATCTTAAAATATTTAAAATTCATCCTAATTGAGACTCTGATTCACTGCATTTTAAAAGATAATATCTCTTTGTCAGCTAGCCTCAAATTAAATATTTCAATGTCTCACCATTTCCAGTGTAGAAGACACATCTCTAGATGGGTTTCTATTTTGTCTGGATTTCCCATCCTTCCATTTCTGATGTGTTTACATGAGGATATTTTTAGGACTTTATATTTTCCTAGTTTAGTAGCATCAGAGTGCTGTGAATAGCTTAACAATTCACTGGAACTTTACAGTTTCTTAACCTGAGAGAGCAGACTCCTAATTATAAACTAAGTACAAACTGCAGCCTTGTCAGAGTGATTTCATTATCCTGATTGCATCAATTTTGACCCTCTGTGAGGCTGTGCTTTTTGGGACATCAGGAGTCTAACAACTGAAAACAAGCAGGAGACAGCTGCTTTTGGCTCACAGAAGTCTCTGGATATATTTAGCAATTCAGCCTTCAAAGTAAGCTGTTTTGCTTGTACTATTGTAAGATGCATCATTTCTCAGTAGGACCCACACGTTTGCCTTAATCTGATAGAGTTCTCCTTTCTGTTCTTAACCTACTTCCTTTCCAAGAGGTAAGGGAACTTTAGCAGCAGCCGTCAATAGCAAATGAAGTGGGAGGAAGCAAAGAATGAAAAATAGGCTGGAATTTATAAAAAGAATGTAAAAATCTGCGATTATATAATGATGCACAGAATATGCCAGCTACCAAAGAAAACTATGACATCACTGTTAACTTAGTGAGCTCTCTATTTATCTCTGCTCTGACATAAAGATAGCTTCTGAAGTGGTTTAAAACCCATAATCTTTAAATTACAGTTGAGAAATGATCCTTCAGTCCAAACTGAAGTCCAAACTGAAGAAAGAGAGCTTGTTATCTGAGGGACAGTCATTGATCCCAAGTTAGCCTATATTTATTCTGTTTTGAATTAGAATATGAAAGGAAATTCCTTATAGAGGTAGAGGTTGATGTGGAATGTCCCCTGGAGTTTTTGAATTAAGAAAATAAACTAATGGAAGGTGGATTAAACCAGAAGACTTAGTTGTGAATCAATGTTAAATAGTGACTGGATACAACAAAGAATTCTGAAAATCTAAGGTTTCTTACCAGGGGCAAAGTCCTTATGTAAAAACATGGAGTTTTTCTCCTGTAGGTTAAAGAGCAAGAGTCGGAAAACAAACCTGTATCTTTAAATTATTTCTCCGCTTCTCTGCGAGGACAGAGGGTGGCAGCTGTGACCATGAACTCCCCATCCTCCTGTTTTGCTGCTTTGTGAAGCCAGTAGGGCTGCTGCACTGGGAGCCCTCCTGGCCACAGGTGAGCAGCCTCTCCATCTGCAATCCTCAGCAGGCCAATCAAGCTGGCCCTGCATGAGGTAAGATGGACAGTCCCCCGGTGTGCCCCAAACTCCCTCTGAAATTTCAGCAGATCAATGTCACTGTGGTTTTTAATTACCCCTTTGATTCATCATTATTTCATGGACTTACACACCCTGCAGGACACGGCACCACAGAGCACAAACAAAGAGTCCCAGAGCCCTGGTTACCCTTGAGGTGCTGCAGTCACCCTCCAGAGGGAAATGTCACACTGGCAGGCTCCTTTCCCTAGGGAAACTGACCTCAGTGTTTCCAGGCTGGTTTCTCAGCCTCAGCTGAGACACAAGAGCAGCCACTTCACCTCGTATTCTGGGGTAAGAGCTCTTATATTTCATAATAAAACTTATTCCTGTCACCAAGCGCAGGCACAGAGATCAGAACGGATGGTGGGGCTTCTGCTCTTCTCACTTCTTTTCTCAAGAGGAAACCAATCTATCCTTGCAGTTCCTGCATAGTAGTAATCTATAAATATTTGAGCACAGTGCAGAACAGGGTCCACCCATAGAAGACAGTGAAGGCATCCTGAGAGGTGCTCAAACAGACCTGAATTCTAAAGCACTCACTGGCTTGCAAAAAAGAAACATTTCCGGAAGGCTACCTCCAGCACAAGGTGCTGCAGAGGCTGTTCTGACACTTGATAGCAGTGGTATCTGATGGACAGACTTAAAGAGAGAATACCTCTCTGTCCTTTTCCTGTTCTTCTCCAAATCTCCTGGTTATGTACAGTGTAAGGAGAATGAAACAGCTTTTTTTGGTTTAATGTGTGAACCCATGCAGCTTATCAGAGAGAAAGCACCTATCACGCGGGAAGCACAAACTAGATAGGGCTGTGGGGGGGAAATACAACAAAAATTATCAAACTTTTATTGGCTCTCTTTAGTGAATTAATAGCCAAAATGCAGTTTTTGATCAATGAAGAATGCCAATATCACTTTTGATTGATATTGGGGCAAAAAATCATCAACTGCAGCCCCTGGAAGATGATGGCAGATGTCTGCCACCACGCTTCCAATGCAGCATGCAGCAGTGTTCTGATGTACAGCACTGGGATCTGTGCATCAGCAGGGCAAATTCTCCCTGAGGGGCAAGATCTGCTTTCTGAAAACACCACTGCAGAGGGAGATAGAGAAGACAAGGCAAACCACAAGTGCATGCTCTGTAGAAGAAAACAGACCTGGGAGAAAGCTGCTCACACTTCTCTGCATCAATCATTCATGGTACTTCCTTCCTAGCAGCAGAGAGATGAGACACCATGACACAGAAGATGCTTCAACATGAAATTGTAAGCATGTGAGCAGTAGTCTTGCTGGGAGAGATTCTATGTGGGTTTCACAAGCACACATCCCTGAGCCTGTTCCCTTGCTACCTGTGTGGCACTTGCAAGGTCAGTGACCACAGTGTCACAGAGACAATGGGCAGGGGAGGTGCTGCCTCCCCTGCTTCCAGCACAGAGCCTGCACAGGGGACATGAGCTTCTCTAGTTCAGGAGGCCTGAGGTACAAAAACACCTCTCTCAGAGCTCACTGAAGATCAGTGGATGCTTTTCCCTTCTGTAATGTCTTTCTTTCCATCCTGCAAATGATGGGTATAGCTGCCACATCAACAGACAAAAACAGTTCACACTTCCTGTGACAAAATATAGAAGCAGGTCTGTGTTGGCTGGAATGAATGGGAATAGGAACCCCCTTGGTAAATCTGTATGTGCCTAAGCATGATAAAGGTGTATCTGTGTAAAAAGGCTCAGTGGATGGAAGCAAAGGAAATACTCCTCATAAATATTTTCTCACTGTAGTTTTGGTTCAGGTGTTGGACATCCTGCGCAGAAGCTTAATGTGCTCTTTTCCAGTGGCAGGTGTTAAAGAAAAGAACAGGCTAAGCTGCTACTCTCATCAGTGAAAAAAATAAAATTAAATTCAAGGCTTGACCTTGAATTTAATTCAAGGGGTAGCTCTTGAATTAAGAGCTGGGTAGCTCTGTGCCCTTTCTTTCCCTCAAAATGTAATGGTTGAAGAGACTCTCTCTGTTCTTCCCACACTTAAAGCAGTATCTGTCCTTGGGTAGCTGGCACTAGCTCACAGTGCTCTGTGGAGAGATGTGATAGGGACAGTTATGAAACTGGAACAAGTGAATTCCACATTCCTATTGGAAAGAAAGATGGATACATTTAGTTTTACTCAGGAAAAGGGCCTTTCATTAGTTACATATATCTGAAGTGGATCTAACTTAATTTTACTGATACCAGGAGAATAAAAGCAGGTGAAGATGGAATGACCTAAATGCACAGAGCAAGGAGTAGCTTTATGTTAATTGAGATGAGAACACGGAGTCTAAAATTGTCATGTGAAGGCAGCCTGAATTAATTTTTTGAGAGGAGGTATTAATTATTGAGTTGTGGGCAGAAAAAAATCATTTACTTATTAAAGCTCTGTGTATCTGGAGTTGGTTCTTGGAATGAAGATAATACATGCAGTTGACTTTTTCCATTGGGACTGCACATAAGGCTTTGATAACCACTGCCTGACAGGATGAGATGCAGCCATGGTTAGACAGATAACCCCAAGAACCAGATCAAACTGTATAACCCAGATTCTCATCTCAGATACTTATCAACAATATCCCTCTGTGTGGATCAGCTATGCATATTTAAATTCAAGTTTCCAGCTGCTTTGATTAGATGGGAAGGTTCCTCATCCATGGGAAAATATTGTCATGTTTTTCCTGGGTAATTAAAATCAAGTGGTCAGTTTAATGAGAAATGAGATATGGCATTGCTTTTAGTTTCAACTGTTCTTATTCAAATACTTGTTCTTGTTCAAATAAAAAAATGGGCCATGGCTTTTTGGTTTAGAGGAGAAGAGAACTCTGAGATTCCCAAAATGACTGCCAGTAGTGCCACATTTTCTGGAAATTGGACCCCTTATAGCTGTCTCTTGCAAATATGATCTGATTTTTAAAGTACCTTGGCAAGAGGCCATTTGCCATCTTTAATCTGTATCCTGATATGTAATTTAAACACACCCAAATATATGAAGCAGTTACCCACTTCAGACAGGCTGTGCAAATGAAACTACAGGTACTGACAGAATTTCTGACTCTGAACTATGTATGCTGGGACAGAAGAAGTTAGTAGTAGTAAATCACCTGCAAACACAACTCTGGAAAAAAAATATTGAAACTTGATTTTGAAAGACCACCTAAAACTCCTCACTTTGTGCAAATGATCTGAATTTACAGTCAAGTGTAACACTGCTACAGACTTCAAGTTCCCTGAGGGTTATATCAGACAAAATCACTGAGAAAGCTGTTTGTGTAAAAAAAACAAAAAAGAATTCTTTAAGAGAGGCATATGTTTCTCTCTCCCTCTTTTTTTTTTTTTTTTTTTTTTTTTTTTTTTTTTTTTTTTTTTTTTTTGTTGATTATCTGCAAATGATTTGCATCCTAACTATACATTGCAGAATTTACTTGGCATAGCAGATTAGTGCACTGCTTCTCTGCAAACAGCACCCATGGAGGAGCCTCAGTCAGACACAGGACCTAGCAAACACAAGGGGCTTCAGAGATGGCACCAGCTGCATTTCACACCACTGGGTTGAGGGCTGTGGCTCGCACTGCAAGAATGGGCTCAGGGAGCACAAACGGGGTTTCTTTCAGGAGAAACAAATATGGAAGTTGTGTTCTGCAGTCGCACCTAATGAATTCCATTTGTTAATGGGCATTAAGTCCATGGGACCACACTGGAATTAGTTTGAGGTAACCCCCAAAAACATAGGCATTGCGGACACAAGGTCCTTAGCACCAATTATTCTCTGTATATTTATTCTTATGCACCAGCTACTTGCAAATATGGTCTAAGCCAAAGAGGGACACTGAAGGATGCTATAAAACAATGTAGCTGAAGGAACTATACTTCCACAGGCACATTATTACTTATCATTTGCACTGAAGCACTGTGTAACCACCCTAAATCCCCCATTGTGCAAGGTGTTAGATACTAAAACAGAACAAGAAGATGGTTCCTTCCCCTGAAGAATTAAAACCTGGAAATATTTTGGGATGGAGCTTTACCTCACAATCCAGCCTGACATGTTCCCAGGTGCTGTTCTGGCATGAGAAAGCTGTAAAATCAGTCATGCAACTTAGCTCTGGGAAGGAGGTGGGACTGGGAAGAGGAGTGTAACATTTCACAATGCTCACTTTTCCTTGTGTCTTCACTGGGTTGAACTGGATGGAAGAAAGCCAATAGCCAGCAGAAAGTGGAGGCTGGGGGAATACAGTACTGAACCGATATCCTGGCGATTTATGACCTTCCTGGGACACTGTGAAGAATAAGTGAGTGACAGATTATCTGCTGACCTGTGGGATAGCTCATTTGCTTTTGTTCAAGCAGCAGTTTTTCAGTAGAACTGTAGATCCAATATATTTCTCTGTTGAACTGAGCTACCTTACTGCTAAATAAATATGTCAGTCAGCAATGACACAAGTTAATTTCTCTGGTGGGAGGTGTTTGTCTCACTCCAAAGGGGAGCCTGAGAGGATGCACTGCGGAAGTTGGGAGGCAGGGAATGGGCAAATTAGGGAATGGGCAAAACAGGGAATGAGTCAAACTGATGGTGGTGACACGCTGCAGAGCTACCTGGAGGTATTTGCATGCCACAGATGGACCTGTGATTTCTGACTCTATGTAGCATTTTCTTAACTATTCTTTCCTTAAAGTTTGTACAAGATTATGGTTCCTGCACTGAGGTTAGTCCTTCTCTCCTGGGGTCTCGTCAAATTTAAAAGCTGTGCTATGCTTTTTCATAAAAAAAACCTCAAAAACACTACAAAGAACAAACCATAAATCTCCTTATATATTCCCCCTTCACAGACATGCATGTTTGACCTGATCTTTCATTTGCCTACACCTTAATATTTATTTTGTGAGATAACCCCTTCTGCATTAGAAGTCTGACCTTTTAAAACTGGACTAAGATGATGAGGCAGGACTGTCCAGCAGAGGATGGAGGAGGATGGTCTGGCATGCGTTGTCTTAGTGTAACAAGAACTTCCACTGGTTATGCTTACATTTTAAATTATTTTTATTTGTACCATTGGGACTGTAAAGTTAATGTCTGCAGCAGAAATAGGAAGGCTACATGGCAGCTAATATTACTAGATTTTTTCCAAGAAACAATATTTCAGAAATCCCAGTTCTACTGGCTTGCTTCAATGTGAATTAACAGTGAATATTCACAGTCAGGCATATTTTGTGGTCACAGATGCAAAACATGGGGAGCAAAGCCCTGTACCCCATCTGACCTTGCAAGAGATGCTATAACAACAACAAGGAAGAGTAAAAAACCATTTCTCTCCCCAATACTGACTGCCTCAGTCTTGCCCTCTTAATAAGCATTTAAATAATGTAAATGTAAAGGGTGGTGCAGGAGAGAGAAGGGGGGGGGGTGTGCACACAAACGTTTCTGACTCTTCTTTTTCCCCCGAACACTGATGCCATTGCATAATTATATGGGTTGGCTTGAAAGAATGAAACCCAGTTCAAAATGTATGAGTTCATTTTTATGTTCTACTGAGAAAATTTATTCAGTGTGACTGCTCAGTAGCGAGAGCAGTAAAACACCTTAATCCCTGGTTGAAGAAAGGTAATACCTTGACAGATGTGTGCCTCCTACTTTCCTTGCGGCCATGTTTCAACAACAAACCTTTATTTCTGCTTCTCGGCTGTAGCAGAAAAAAAAAAATGAGCGGAGCAATAAAGCAGTCAGACAAATCTCAGGAGCCAGGCGGCAATGCAATAGTAATGACAGATTTTTAATGTGGCAGGAGAGATTGACAGGAAAATGTCTTCAGAGCAAACGCACGCCAGATGGAATGAAAACGGTTTATTGGAGTATGGAGGTGCTGCTGAACTGAATAGAGGGCGGGTTTAAGGTGGGTGTTTTATCTGCTTCAAGTAAACAACAACAACCAAAAAAACCAAATTCCGCTCACCAGGTATTGCCTTAGACCAGTCTTTGCACCAAGGGGATATTTTTTTGTTTGTTTGTTTGTTTCCTTTTCTACAGTATTGCACTAGAGAAAAACTTTAAAGTCAAAAGTTCAGTCATTACAACATGCACTGCACAAAAGGAGAAGGCAAACTGGTTTGGTCTCAGCTATTTTTTATTGTTGTTTGCCTCTCTCCCCTCCTTCCCCCCTGCCCCCCCCACCACCCTCCCCCTTAATCTGAAGGAATTTCTCACTCACTATGAACAGATAAAGATGTTTTGATGTGCTTTTAGATAAATCAGAATGATTTTTTTTTTTCAAAAAGAGAATGAGAAAGAAAAAGAATAATTCCAGCTGATAGAACAGCTATCAAATCTAGGACAGAAGAAGAAGCCTACACTAAAAAACCTATAAAAGCCCATATAGCTGTTTCTATATCAAGAAGAACAACATCATTGTGTCTTTTTCAACTGAGTAAACTTAACTTGCATGCTCTTAGTAATGATAATAAAGTCAAATTCAGCCCTATGTCTCACAAGAAAACATAACTATGAATTATTTCATACCCTCCACACAGAGAAAAGGCAGGAAAACAGCCATAAATGGGAAGAAACAGCACAAAAGAAAGGAAGAAAATACATCTCTAAACTGTGAATCTCCCTGACATCTTTTCATTATCAGCCTAGTCAATGAAGAATGCCACAAAGGAAAGCACGGCATCATATTATTGAAACACGATGGTTTGGAGTTTTTTTGAAGGATGTACTTATATATTCTCTGTGGATAGCCTTTTTTATTTAATTATATTTGCCATTATTAACTCTCTGTAATTGTGTTTTACATGCAGGGCTTAGATTAAGTGTTTTTCCTGTATCATATACACTTGTACTGCTCTTTTTAGAGTTTTTTCAGGGCTTTTTTCCTTATGCAAACACATCAGAGAGAAAATATTGAGTTACCTCCTTTATTTGTATTATACTTTAAAACAAAACAAACCTTTTTATCTTTGACAACGTGCTTCTTTTTTGCTAAGGAATATTTATTTAGACAGTAAAAAGATGTTATGGTTCTTTCCACTAGTAGAAGCGTATGCACTGAATATGCTCCAATGTAATTTGCAGAAAGTGAGGAAAACACTCTGGAAAAGTAAGCAGGGAGTTTTGCCATGTCGTTTCATCTGATAAGTACAATACTATGATAACAAAGCTTTAGGCAATATGCTTAAAACTGACAGGAAAAGTAACAGGCAAAGTCTTATAATGATCCGTTTATATTACATATTTTATAAATTTACTGATTGCACAGAAAATATGTCTTTTTTTTTTTTTTCATGTTTTGTCTTGTTCAGAATCCTGCTATAAAGTTCTATTTAACTCTCCTTTTGTATTCGCCCTGACAGAGCTATAAAATTTGCTTGTATGATTCTTATGGTCTTTGTTTCAATTTCCTTAACATTTGGCTATATATTGACATACTAGCTGTTCCTCACAATGCAAGAGAAAATACTTTTATGTTTTAAAAAACATTTAACTGGTTAAGTCATTTGTCCATGTCCAAAAAGAACAACACAATAAAATAACACAGAAAAACAAAGTAATGAAGGGCTCGTAAGTGATATTGTGTATACTATTTCTTTGCACTCAAATATAACTTGATTATCAGTGAATGTAACTTTTTTTGAGTGGATTGAAGCTGTTTTGTAAGTCAGTGCTGCAAAGGATATCACATCACTAGGAGCTGTGTTTTTAGAAAATAAAAAAGTCAAACAGAATTTTCAGTTTATTTTAGAATCAATTTTACTAGCTTTAAATACTCACCAAAATTAAACTCAGAATTAATATTAAAGCAATGTTGAAGATAAAACTTGACACAACAGGATGTGATGGCTGCCATTCTGTCCTTAAACCACCTTTTTGCAACACACATAATACAGAATATTAATCAGTGTTTTAAGGCTGTGGCAGTTCCTTGAGACACAATGACAACTTAGGGACAGAACATCCAGCTTAACTGTGAATAGCATTTCCTTATTCTGCACCAGAATCTTCATATGGTTTAAAAATAGATTTTACTGTGTCATCAGCTCCATTCTGGTATCACTAGTAAACTGCACTAGGTATAAAAGCTGCAGAGGAAATTGTACCAGCACAGACACCAAAGTTGCTACTGGTAATGTGCAATATCTTGAGTTTTCATTTCACAAGACTGAACACTGACTTTCAACCTCAAATTTTTATTTTTTTTTTTATTCCTAAAATCATACCAAGTATGTCAGCATGCTCTCGTGCACCCCCGCACTGTGGAATTTTGATAATGTATGTCCTAACCGCTTAATTGATTGATTAGCTTACTGCAGCTTTCTGAGGCACCAAATTTATCTTTAATAGCCGGAGTCAGGCACGGCAGGCAATCGAGGGGGGGGTCCCTTGGCGTCGATTTGCTCTTAACTGGAAAGTCATTACCACTTAATACATGTAGATTGTGTTGAAAGAAAATTATGTGTAATGAAATGAGGGAAAAATTAGTGGAGTGTTATGGGCGAAAGCAGATGTTACGGAGGAATTATGCTAGCAGAGATAATCACCTTTGCTAGCATTGTGTGTGCTGGGGTGTTAACTCAGGGAGAGAGTTGGTGAGAGCGCTAAATAAATGCACTGATTTACACAGATCCACTTTTCAAACTACAGTATATGACTAGTACACACGTCTAATAACACATCCATATATATATACACACACACATATAGACATGCTCAGGGCTGAACTTTTACATTTCTGAAGCTTTTTTTAGCTGTTTTCCAGCTACTCACACTATATTCAGAAGTCCTAGCTGGAAGCACAGGGAAGTAGCTGTCGATTTGCATAGTATTGTGAAGATGAGAATAATAACCAAGGGCAGAAGTACTCATATAAGCATTAAGATGAGACCTTGTATGCTTCAAACTCTGGACAACCTCTCCTGAGAGAAAACTGATGAATTTGAGAGTGGTCTTTGAGGGTAGCACCAGACATTTTCAAAACTATAAAACTGAAATAAATAGCAGATAGCTGCAAAAAAATTATAGAGACATAGAATAGTTGTGCCTTTAGTTAAACAGCCTGTAAATAAAGGAGATAGAAGAAAAAAAAGAAAAAAATGCAATCTTTCTTCTGACGCAAGTTAGGAATGTGTTTTAAGGTAGCAGTTTTGCAGACAGGCAATAATGATAACATTCAGAATCAGCACAAGGGAGGGAAGAAAGATGTCACAAATTTTATTTTGAATGCATTTTAAAACTCTGTGAATTAATCTTTTACTGTGGGCATCTCCCTGTCCTTTTCCAGCTATGACTGATATATATGCTTGATTATATTTCTTATATCCCAGCATGCAAGGTCACTATTAATTTTTATCTTGGGTTTATCTTTCATATAACATGTGTTTGGATTTAGAATTATCTCTGCTTTATCACCCATTTCATAATAAAAATGTGGTCTCAGGAAGATATTAGTTTGCAAAATTCACTATCAAAACCATTGATAATTAGGGTTTCCTCATACATAGTTCTGTTCCTTCGCTATCAAATGAGGCTTTTATGAGTATAGTTATTGCTGGTGATAATAATACAAATTTTAAAAATTAAAAAAAAAAACCCTCAAGGTTTTGTATTCCCTGTATTACCATTCAGAGACCGGAGGTTAGCAAAAAGACTGTCAATTTTCTGTCACTATATTAATGAGTTAAAGAAGTGCAGCCAGCCCCGCATGAATCAATCGGAAAACTATGATGAATGTTTCAATAATTAAGAGAATAATTAAATTGCTCAATGTAAGATGGCACTAAATGAAATAGCTTTCGTAACAGCAGCATATTGCTGTTTATAAATCCAAAGAGCCCTGTTTAAGCGACGCTGAGTCCAGCTCAGATTTATCCGCGTGTCTTTAACAGGCTGTGGGCCCAATCCTGCGGAATCCCACCCTGTGTCCAATGTCCCTCCTGCCTTGAGGGCAGCAATGGTGTGTGCAGGGGTGTGCTGCTCCATCCAGGGCACCCCCAGCCTGCCCAGCTGCACGTGGGCACCGTGGCGGTGCCGGGGTGATAAGCAGCTAAACTCGCACAGATAAGGGAGGCAGGGAATCTGCAGCCGCTGCTGACTCTCCGACGGCAGCGTGCGTGATGCTCGAGTAATGCTTTTAAAAGGTGATATGTGCCAAAGGTGAACTGTAAAGCTGGAGTGAAAATTATGTTAAGTTCAGAAATATGTCCTGAATCTCTCAACTATCAGGCAAGTTTTAGTGTAGCTTTCAGAATTCTCTTTTCTCCTGTACAATAATCTGGCAGTTTCTCCTTTGATAAGGACATTCCCAAACATAACTTTGTGTGATATCACACATAGCAGAACCCAGGATGCTAAAAACGAGACATCCTAGAAAATTGTCCTACAAACCAGGGTATCTCAGAGCAATGCACATAGTTTAAAAAAATATTATTTGGAGGGAAAACTGGAAACCATTCCCTAGGCTTGAAAACTTTTCTAAATCTTGGTGGGGAGGAGGAGATGGTGGGAAATAGGTGAAGTAATTAACTAGTATATACTTGTGTTTTGTTTTGAAAGCATGTCATAGATTTTATATTTTTTTCCCTGCAGGAATAGCAGCATGTTTAGGCAGAAGTCACAAATAAGGTAGGGCCATTTCAGGTGCAAAATTCAACCTAATGCATTTTGATTTCCTGCCTATGAAGGTCCTCAAGTGCTTTTTACTGCCTCATCTTTCTCACCTCCCTGCTTCACTGTTTGTTTGGGTTTTTTTTTTTCCTTTTTCTCTCTTTCCCCACTCACTTCTGTTCACATACCTCCTTCTGTTTCCCCATGCACCCATCTTCCACCAGCCCCTAGCTCTCCCTGCAGTGGGGGCAGGTTTTTTTTGCTTGTAAGAGAAGTCTATGGAAGGAAATTTTCTACTCAGTTCTGAGTTACCCTCTCTTTGGAGCTCAATCATAATGTCAGGCACAATTTCACCATCTTCTTCATCTCTTATGTTGCTGAATTTATTCTTCCTGTCTCCTTCAGTAGCATATTCCTGTGCAGTCAGAAAATCATCACTGATACACATATTTCCCATTTGCCTTCATTCCTTTCCCATCTCTCTTCTGCTGCACAAAGGCACCTCAGACACTCCTCTGAACCCCATGCCCCCAATATGTTTCTTTTCCATTTTTCTCCTCCACCTTCAATGCCTCTTTCCTACTCATCACATAAATATATGTTCTGGGGTATTTCAAAACCCAGCATTATGTACTTGGAACACTAGTGATTTGAGGTGAAATGGAGAATAAATATAGCCATAATATGCTTTTAAATAGGTGAATTAGTTGAGCAGGAGACTTTTAATGCTACATGGGTGGTCAGTAAAAAAGTAACAATTACCATGAGACGGAATTTGATATACCACAGTTATTTCCTACTCAAGAGATAGAGCAGTACCATGGTAACCTAGACTCCACTGTGTGGCAAGTGTTGTTAATTGTATAGATTTTTAATGGGGATAATTATACTTCTCTTGTCTGAAATCAATTTTTACTGGCAGTGACCAATGCCCAGAAGGATATTCTCAAAGGGATGTTGCATTATCTACAGTTTGTACACTTCATATTTCTTGTTTATAGTGAGAAGAATTCACTCCATCAGCAGAAGAGGTGTAAATTTCTGCTTTCTGATAAATCCTGATAAGAAATTAAAATATTAAAAGTTCAGATGGATAGATAATAATTTTCACCATAGGAATGCTACATATTGTTAGGCCAAGCCCAGAGAAAGGAAACCATCCTGTTTGTATTTGATAATTAATTAGACAACTGAATTTTCAAGTATTGTTATTACAGCTACTTTAGTGTGGAATTTAGTTTTTGTTTTTTTTTTTTTCTGAAATATCCACATCTATAATGAGGGTGGATGGAAATTTTCTTTGGCAAAATCTACTAGCAGTGGATATTCCTTTGCCAGAATTTAACATTCAGGTCAGAAGTTCCCTGCTGTATGGCTCCATTTCAGGTGAATAGTCAAGTCTGAGAAAAAGATTAAGGAAAATATGTTGTTAACCAGTGTTTAAAACTAAATATACCTCTCAGTTGTTTCCTTAATAGCTCTTCAATATGAAAATGGGTCTCAAAAGCTGGTCAAACCTTAGGCTTCTGAAAAAAAAAAACAAAAATCCCAAACATTTATTTATGCTCATTGGAGGCTTGTTATGTTTGTCAGAGTGTCCATGTTCAGTCAGGTTGCACAGTTCCACCACATTCCCTGAGATATGCAGCCCTGTCCCTTGAGCGGGACTTTGCTCCTGCTTGCTGGAGTTGGCTGGATCTCTGGATATTAGCAGAGACCATCTCTCTCCCCTGGTTCTGATGGAGCCCAAAGGATGCACAACAGGAGGAAAAAGCTTCATACAGGAAGTCACTGAAAGATGGAAAGAAAGGGTGTAAGGAACCTGGGTATGGAGAGCTCTGAGTGAGGGGTGGTGGGCAGAGTTTGTGCTTAACAACAAAAAAAGACCAGCCACTTTGGACAGGGAGATAATAAGCACACACTTATTGGGAGGTGTACATGCTCCATCTCTGAGAATTATGGGAAAAAATGGAAAAAAAAATTACGTTGGCCAAGAAAATTACGTATGAAATTGGCCACAACATTTAGAAACATGGCAACATTTAGATTCCAGTTAAGGAGGAACATGCGGGTATGGACACTCTCCCCAGCTTTGAGGAGAATAAATGAGCAGAAGTTGGTTATAAGATTATGCAAGAGTAAGAAAAGTGAAGAAAGATGTGCATGAGGGCTACCTGAAGGGAGATAGGAAAAGGAGAAAAATGTTACATGTTGGAAGGAAGAGGAAATCTCTTCCATCCACCTTTATTAAGCCTAAACATAAAATAACTAGTCCTGAGCTCTGATTTCTCTGCACTGTTTAACAAAGTAACTGTAACTTCCATTCAAATAGCTTTCCATCCCATGTCTAGTAACAGGTTATGCAGAGGGTAACTGCCTTCCACCACTTCTGTGTAAAGATCAGAACAAACAATGATATTTTTGCTTGTTCAATTCCTATATTTTCAAAACACAATGGAAATGCAGCTATGAAATTTAAAGTAAGCAGTGACACTCTGAATTTCAGCACTCAAAAACTGCAAAATACCTGGATTAAAGCTGCTATGGCTGTTGCTATTCATTACAATCCATCCCTGTTCCTGAGAGTGGAGTTCCAGTTTGCCTAACCAGTGTAAATGAAACATAAATTTTATGGGTAAAATCCCAAACAGGCAGAATTAATGGGGAGGTTTTCAGATTTTCCATTGATTAGAGGAAGAATTTATTCACTAATTTTAACAGCCCTGTTTCAATAACTACCAAAAATTTAGGAGCAAAACAAGTACTAGCACTACATCCAAAGGACAGGGTTTCACTTATCCCTTTGAAATGAAACACCAATAATGCATCCTGAAGTGTTCACAGTTGTAGACTTCCATTCCCTCATATTGTTCATCTCCCAGCCCTAAAGAAACTTTGCAGAAGGGTCCAGATCTCTCAGCAAAGTCACCCATCCACTGCCCTGTGCACAAGAAATTTTGCACAATATAAATGTTTTGGATAATCATTTCTTTTTTGTGTCACAAACTGCATAGTAGAGTTTTAGAAAGCAGAGAGCAGAGTAGAAAAAATTGATCTGTAGTAGAGTAGAAAAATTTGATCATTTTTCACATCTTTATTCTAGTTGCCCAGATGAAGAAAGGGTACTATCTCACTTTTGCTAGAAAACCATTGGAATTTTGGTAAGGATTAGTTAATTTATGTTGTAGTACCAGTCTGCAACAACAGCAAGGTTCTTGAGGACAGCCTTGAAGCTAGGAGGTGAAATTCACATTGAAGGTGCATTTTTCTCATCTGTTAGTTTTTATGCTCCATTATATATTTTCTATTATAATTTGGAGTGGAGGATCACAGAATAGAAAGCTGATGCATTTTAACAGGAAATGCTTGCTTTCAAAGAAGTATACCTCTATTTACAGAAAGCCTGGGTAGAGTTTCAAAAATATTTTTGTCCCTATAGCATCATATTATCTTTTATATTTCTTAATTGAATCCTCAATCCTGGAGGCAATAGGAGCTGAACAAACTAGACCTCCCAGGTACAACTGCAGTGTATTAAGTCTGGGCTTGAAAAATAGGAGATAGCTATTTGGTGTTCAAAGATATTTACTTTAAATCTGTGTGGTTTGGTTTTTTTTTTTTTTTTTTTTTTTTTTTTTTTTTTTTTTTTTTTTTTTTTTTTGTTGCTTTAGGTTTTCAGCTTTTTTTCCTCTTTTTTTTTTTTTTTCTTTTTTTTTTTTTTTTTATGTGGGGGCAAGGAGAAGGAGAAGTTTGCTATTATTTCCTTCCCACAGCCACTTCATGAGAAGAGAAAAGCACAGGATGAAATGAATGGAAAGCAGAGAGTTGACAATATTTTTCACAGAATCTACTATAGCTGGTTAAATGCTATTAAAAAACCCTGCCTTTGATGGATTTTGGAAATGGATTGCTATCAACCATTGTTCATTTACTGGAATTTGCAAATGGATTCCTCTCACCCATGCTGTCTTCTAGTTGTGTTTGCTTTCTAGGGACATTTGTGGGATTCAATGACTATTGTGGCTATTCACTGAGAATTTCAGAACAGCATGCATAAGTATTGATGGAAACTGGATATTAGATTCACACACATGAATGTGTGCACACTCAACACATTGGAAAAATAAATCAACACCATGTGACTCATCAAAGCAGTCATATCTAACAAAGCTCAAGAAGTGATTGGGGAATGTTCACAGAGAAGTGTTCCTGAGCAATTAGAAGTACTTAGAGAGGAAAAAGGATCTCTTTGAATTCTTTTGCATAATAAACTCAAGGAAACCTCAGTCTGCCCATGGAGATCCCATAGGCAGAAAAAGGGCTAAACTTACTGACTAAACTATTCATTGTGAATTATTCCCTCTGCTCTAATGTCTGCACGGCATGGAAGCGTGGTGCCAGCCCTGCAATACACTGTAATTTTACTCTTCTAGGAATAAAGTGGGAATATACTGCTGGGCATGTTAAAGCACTCTGCAGAGGACATTATATATATTTTCTACATGTGACCTGCCTTTGATTTTTGTGTTGAAAATGGAGTTATCTACCTTCAGAGAGAAAACATTAGCCCACAGACAGTGAAATAGGATGATATTTTTTACTTTATTTCTGTAAAGTGATATTTGGTGCAAAAACTATATAAGACTGAAATGTAGAGTTTGAGAAGTCAGAGGTCAGCATGGAAAAATTTGGCCAGATAGTTTTTACATTTTTGGGCTGACCATAAGTTAACAGTGACTGATTTCCTCAGCAAATTCCTGCCTAATTGTTATTTTTCCTTGATTAAATTGTCCTTTATAAGGACATCTGTTCAGTTCCTTGCCAAGGTGTAAGATACAATCATATCTTAGAATTTGTAAAGTACTTTGGACAACACAATAATAAATACATTCTGATGATGAATGCTGCAAAGGAGACATTGTCCTCCCCCCACCCACCTTAGCACATCTCACTGTCAGGGTATTTTTCCTAACACTGTGACTCTCTCTCTCTTCTGCTGAAGTACTTCCTATAATTCATCCCTTTTTCTAGCCTAGATCCCTCCAGTTTCTGCACTTCCTTGGGGCAACTGCATTGCTCCCTAATGCCAAGTGAGAACCACCCCTGCTCTGAGGAACAAGTTTTGATGGGTGGCTGTGCCAGGGAAAGTATTTGTTGTCACTAAGGGGTCAAAGAAAATTACCCCTGAGTTACAATCTAAGCTACCCCACCCTGAAATCAGGACAGCTTAAATGCTGATTCAAAGACAGGCATGACACGAGGATAGTCACAGGAATTCCTCTCCCAGGGAGGAAAACTTGACCTTTCCAGATCTTTTCAGCATCTAGAAGTATATAAGACGACTCTTCTGAGCTGTCTTGCACATGGGGCAAATTGCTGTCTGGAGAGGTAAAAAAAATCAGTTTTCATAGCCTGGGGAAAAAGTTTTCATAGCCTGGGGATGACAACTCAAATCTAGACAGCAAGATCTAAGGGGGTCTTTTAATATAACAGAGATATATTTTGTAAAGGTTGGAAAAAACAGACTTGATTTGTAGAAATTAAATCTGAAAGAGAAACTGTGAAAAGCAGGTATGGTGCTAATAGTCTCCAGCATTGTGCTACAGAGAAATAATTCTGTACAACTGTGGAGAAACAATGGCTCGAAGAGGTCGCATTTTTGCTGTCCTGGGCTTATGACCAGACATCTGGACACTGATATGAGTGGATAGTCTGAGATGAAAGCACTGGACAGAAGGCAGCAACCAAAGATAAAGAGATAAATGCTAGGGAGCCATCAGCTTTGTGACAGTTGCTGAGACTGAATTAAATCATAGAGGAGTAAAACCCAGCAGGAGATGGGGAAGCATTGACAGAAAGTGGGAAGGCAGAGAGAATACTGAAGAAATTATTGGAACACTGGAAAACAAAACAACCAAGCATTAAGTTGTGGAAACCCATGGTGGGGAAAGGGAGAGTTGTGGGAGATGGGATGATTTGCTCTCATCTTCTAAGGGCTCCACATTCCCATGAATGCTTATAGCTTTGCATAAATTCACACGCAAAACATAAGGAGCAGATTAAGCTGAACTGGAAGGGAACCACAATGTGGGGACGCAATAATTAAAGGCAGTTGCCGGGCAGCTGAAGTGTATGGGAGATTGATTATAAATAGACAGAGATAGGTTTGCTGGAGTGGTTAACGTGACAGTGATCCTGAGGGAATGGACAGCAGCTGCAGGCAAGTCCAGCACAGGGAAGGTACTAGTCCTCCTGCCCCACTCACCACAGCCCCATCACTACCCCCAGCCCACTTGTGAATCTCAAAACAGGAAGGAAGGAAGGAAAAAGCCATAAACTGTGTACCTCTGAAGAAAAAATAATCTGTGGCTGTGTACATTTTTTGTAATATTGAGAATGACATCCTGACTCACACTCCTTAGCAGCTTTACCAGTATAACCATCAGGGCTTTGGCCATTATAGGGTAAAGCTAGCATCACCCTGGGTAGCATCAGAAGAGACTGCTACCAGGAGGACCACCACTATTATTACTAGCTGCAATAAAAAAAGCACTTCTTAAAATGTTTTTTCTACCTAATTGTCAAAACTGAATAATATTATCAGCTTTTTTATCCTTTGAGTATTTTTCTAATAAGAAAGCGCAGAGATGCACTGCAAATAAAAGCAGAAGATTCGAGGATGCAAAGCAATCATGCAAAATGACTTTCATATCAGTTTGATAAGCAGCTGAAATTTAATAACTACATTTCTCCTATGGTGCTGGATGAAAGTTTAATACTTTATGCTTTTGCTTCTTTCTTCCGCACGATGCTTATTCAGAATCATAACTTTTCCTTTTATAGTCGCAGCAATGCTGAGGTGCGGCGGATTAATCGAAGCCTTACGAGACTCCAGTACAGTCCAGACTATAGTGACTTATAATCAAACCCTAGGAGAAGACTGTCAGGGGTCATAAGGGAAATGAGCAGAGATCCAAATGTAAAAGTAATATTTACTGAGGATAATGCACACAGATCTTACTGTCCCAGTAGGCAAGATGGAAGGCCAGTCTTTTACAACCCAGCTCCAAGAGATGCTGGATGCAGGAGAGGCAAAAGAAAGAGGAAGGTAAAAACGCCTCTCAGAATTTGGCCCACGGATTTTGGCTTACAATGTGATTCAAAACTCCAGGAATGTGAAGCAAGGCAAATTAAGATACTAAATAGATAAAATTCAGCTACCAACAAATAATTACAACACTGGAAGAGAAAAAAAAAAAAAAAAACAACCAAAAAAACCAACAAAACAAAACAAAACAAACAAAAAAAAACCCCAAAAAACAAAGCCCTAAAACCCCCAAAAACCAGCACCCTCCCTTCTCATTTGCAAACCTGTGCTGATGGCATTCAGAGGCTTTTCTACCAATAGGTGACACAGCCCCCAGCCCGGTGTCAACTGCCCTACCTTGGAAAGGAGCATGGGGCTAAACCAGCTGCACCGGGGACCTCTGAGCCCTGCCCGACAGGTTTTCCCGGGGTAAACTTGTGATGGGAAGCGTCACATGGACACAGGGCCATGGCCAGGCGGGCGGGGGGCAGGAGGAGTCAGGGAACCAGGTGAGGGGAGGTGGGCAGGGGCAGGTGAGCAGGCAGGGGGGCTGGGGCAGGGGCAGGTGAGGGGAGGTGGGCAGGGGCAGGTGAGCAGGCAGGGGGCTGGCAGGGGGCAGGTGAGCAGGCAGGGGGCTGGCAGGGGCAGATGAGGGGGGGTGGGCAGGGGCAGGTGAGCAGGCAGGGGGCTGGCAGGGGCAGGTGAGCAGGCAGAGAACAGGGCGAGGGCGCAGAGTGAGAGCAGGGAGCCAGCAGGGTCCTGTCAGACAGGGCCAGGGGCTGGGGAATGGGCAGACGGGCTGGGCCAGGAGCTGGGGCAGGGAGAGGGGCAGAGGCAGCAGCTGGGACAGAAGCTGGGGCAGAAGCAGGGACAAGGGCAGGGGTAGGAGCTGGAGCAGGGACAAGGGCAAGGACAAGGGCAGAAGCAGGGACAGAAGCTGGGGCAGTGGCAGGGAGAAGTGCAGGGGCAGGGACAAGGGCAGGGGCAGGGACAAAGACAGAAGCACGGGTAGTGGCAGGGACAAGGGCAGTGACAAGGACAAGGGCAGGAAAAGGAACTGGGGCAGTGGAAAGGACAAGAGCAGGAGAAGGAGCTGGGGCAGGGACAAGGACAAGAGCAGGGACAGAGGCAGGAGCAGGGACAAGGGCAGGGGCAGGCGCTGGAGCATGAGCAGGGACAAGGGCAGGGGCAGGGATAAGGGCAAGGGCAGCGGCAGGAGCTGGGGTAGTGGCAGGGACAGGGGCAGGGACAAGGACAAGGGCAGGATCAAGGACAAGGGCAGCGGCAGGAGCTGGGGGACAGGGGCAGGGGCAGGAGCAGGGGCAGGATCAAGGACAAGGGCAGGGGCAGGGGCAGTGGCAGGGGCAGGGGCAGGAGCAGGGGCAGGGGCAGGGGCAGGGACAGGGGCAGGGGCAGGGGCAGGGGCAGGGACAGGGACAGGGGCAGGGACAGGGGCAGGGGCAGGGGCAGGGACAGGGGCAGGGGCAGGGGCAGGGACAGGGACAGGGGCAGGGGCAGGGGCAGGAGCAGGGACAGGGGCAGGGACAGGGGCAGGGACAGGGGCAGGGGCAGGGGCAGGGGCAGGTACAGGGACAGGGGCAGGGGCAGGGGCAGGGGCAGGGACAGAGGCAGGGACAGGGGCAGGGGCAGGGGCAGGGGCGAGGTGCCGCCGGCTCCGCTGCAGCAGCGCCCCCTTCTGCCGGCCGGCGAGGCCGCAGCCGCGCTCGGCGCTGCGGGCAGCTGCGCATCCCTCGCATCCCTCGCATCCCTCGCAATTCTCGCATCCCTCGCATCCCGCGGGCTGGGAGGGAGGCTCGACACACAGGGGAAATGTGGAGCGTGGCTGGGAATTAGAAAAAAGGACTTAAAAAAAAAACAAAAACAAAAACAAAACAAAAAAACCTAGAAGACAGTCGTTTGCAGGCAGATGCTAGGAAGTCTCCGGATTCACTGGTGGACGGGTGCGTGGCTTCAGTTTCCAGCCTGAGTGTGTGTGTGTGTGTGCTGAAAAAACAGATAATAAAAAGAATACAAATGAAAGAACATCTGATGTAGTCATCAGATCTAACTACAGCACTTTAATATGAATTGCAGCTCCAGATGTTGTCTTAAGAAAATGAATCAATTAGACAAATGAGGAATTTCTTCCTAAATCATACCAGGAGAAAAAGTCCAGTAGCTGCAGACTATTTTATAAATGTCCTAATGGCTTTCATTCTTCTCATATACCTGTCAGCTTTACTACAATGCTCCTCATCGTTCAAGTTGTTGTTTACCTTCCTGAATACTGGTTTGATTTGAAAAAGTGTTCTAAATTTTCAACACCTTTTACCCTGAAAATAATAATACATCAACCTTTAGGAGTTGAACCCAGCAGAAACTGGTGTCACTATTCATAAAATAATTGAGTTTACACAAAAAGTGATTTCTGTAATAGCCCCCTTTTTACAAGTATGTACATTTTATTTAAAATTACTGACTCAAAAAGCAAGGTAGGAAAAAATCACCTCCAACAACTTCCTGTAATTGCGAATTATTGTGAGGGAAACAGAAGGAAAAGATTTTGAAATTATGAGCCATTATGCTTGAGAGAGAGAGGGAGTAAGTGAGAGAGAGGGAGAGGGAGAGAGAGAGGCAGTGGGAAAAAAAGACATCTCGGCTTCATGAAACACAGCTGACAAGCTCGACTAAATTACCCCCGGACCATTACAAAAATCACTTAATTGCCAACCATTTTGTTAGGTCAATTGACTCTAATTGAAAAAATAACAAAAAGCTTATTATGCTGCAAATGCGGCCGTGGAAAATGAGTCTTCTGTTAGGAGGAAACAATAATTCTAAATTTCAGCTGCTGCTAACACTACAAAGTTCAGTGTTTTCTTCTGATAGAATCTACTGTGCAGGGGAAAGTGAATATGCTCCAATTGATTGATATTTCTTTTAATGCTGCCCCCTCTTCCTTCTTCGTACTCAGAGCCCCTTCAGTCGACCCACCCACCCCGCTCAGTTTTATTTCCCTTCCTTGTTGCCTCGTGGCTCTCTTTCCCGTGGCAGGGTTGATGTCAGTTTTTGTTCCTAAGGCATTTGTGGTTTGAGGGTGTTTGAGGCTGCTCTGACTCCCCTTTTCAGCTTGATCTCAATAACCTCAAAACTCAGGTGATGGTTTAGGAGAAGCACCTTGCTATAACCTCCTGGCCCCCTCCACTTTCCTCTTTTCCTCGCACACTGCAATTTTCTTTAAAGCCTGATAAGAGAGAATTGTTTACATATTTTCACCAGAAAAAATACCTTAGAAAGAGTCTCTCCAGTGTAAATTAAAAGGCACAAACCCTGACTGGTAAATAGGATTGTAATTATTTGCAATGATCAAATTTTTAGGAGTGTGTGCATGAGTTTGTTCATTTCTAAAGAAGATAAACCTTCTGGAGTTCCACTATTGTCCCAAATACAAATTTGAATACAGGAGGTTCATAATGGGATTGATTCTGCTCTGTGAAAAGTAATTATTTGTCCATAAAACCAGGAGGCTGCAGAAATGAACTCGGATGGCAACAGCCTTTTGTTCAGCTCCTTTGCAGTGAAGAGGTAGGGAATGGAAGAAACTTCTCAGAAGCCACAGTGCATGATTAAATATTTCCATAATCACGTCTATATGTTTGCTTCTTCCACTGTGTTAAGAAATTTTTTTTTCTGATTTTATCGTTACAGGGAAACTGCCTGACTGCATTGCACTTTTACAAGGCCCAAAACTCTTGAGCCAACTACAGTGAAATGGTGAACAAAAACCAATGTAATACAGCAGGATGTTCCTTCACAGTATTTTAGAAAAAGAAAAAAAACAAAAAAAGCAAAAAACTTTGTGCATGTGTATGTGCATGTTTTTTCTTTGCCTTTTATAACTACAGTAGATATTCCAGTGCCTTTACAAAGCAGTGAGTTAAATACTGGTGGCGTGGTGCCTGTGTAGGCAAACGGCACAGCCATTAGTGCTCAGCATACGTTTTTATTGTTTCTTTATATAGAACCCAATATCACTTACACAGAGGGGGATACAGCAAATATATCAGACCATGAAGCACACATATGTGCTGTTTCTTTCTGAGCATCCGCAGCTGTATATAATCAATGGAACATTCCTTTGGAGTGCACCACAGGTCAGCAGGAACCTTGACACACAGCTGAATTTATGAGTGATCACATTGTTTTAAATATGCATCACTTAGATTTCTACAGGTGTTTAAAGATTTGCCTCAACATTCCCTTTTTTTCCTTTTTTTTTGTTCCTTTTGTGAAAGGCGTGCACATGGAAAACAGAGATTGTATAATTAAGGCTTCCATTTGGATGCTAAAATTGATATAATTCACCATTACTGACAACAGAGAATATTATATCATCTCTAACAAAAAAGCCCACTCAAAATGCTAAAAAAAAAATATTAAAACTTGCCTGAATGAAATATTGCTTCTAATCAGGGACCAGAAAACCTCGAAATTCACCAACCCTTGTTGAATGTGGGGGAAATTAGGAAAAAAAAATTAAAATCTATTTTTATACTTCAAAATACATGTCAGTAATTTTGTCTAAAATTATAAATCAAAAATAAAAATAACACATCAGAGAAACCCTGTTTGAAACATGCAACTTAAAATAAAACAAGCATTATTAATTATCTGCTTCCTTTATAGCAGAAAAGATATAAAATTAAATAGATAAAATCTTAAGAGAAACCAACGTGCATGTATTGAGAAAAGACAATGAAGCTTCACAGACCGAATAGAACCAATTCCTTTCAAATAAGCGGGAAAGCCCTACAGAGAGAAATAAAAGTGAGGAATGGTGAATTCTGTAACACTTGCCAGACCAATGAGCTTCATCAATTAATCACAGCAAAATAATCACCACCTACATTAAAGAATAATACATGAAAAGGACAGGGCATAGCTTTAACTTATTCAGAAAGGGCTGACTCCCTAATCCCTCTGAGTCTTGACATGTTAACTGGGTAGCGACTAATTAGATGTCAAAAATTCATAAGCACTCTTTAATATTGCATATATCTGCGGCAGACATTTCAATATGAGAGTTGTATACACAGAAGTCACTATAGCATTAAAACACAGCAGGGTGGGAGAAATAAAAGGAAAACAATAAAAACAATGGCCCTTAAAAACCCAAGAGAATGCCTCCTTTGGAAGTGTGTACTTTCTTATTCAGAAAAGGTATCACCTTAATAAGAATTATAGGCAAAGAGGTTTCACTGTTCCATGCTGTGTGGACGAAAAGAGGGAGAAAAGACTGACTTATCAAAGGCACTGGCAGGTAAATAGTAATTTACTATGCATGCACAATGAACATTACACAGTGCCTTGACACAGGGCGATAATGAAAGACATGCTATTGTGGCATCCATCGAGGGAATTTTTTTTCTTCATTCTTCCTTCCCTTGTCTCTCTTGAGTAAAGAAGCAGTGATGTTTCCTGGCAGCTGCCTCCTGTTTCAAGCCATTTCACATAATATAGAAAGAAGCTGAAGTTTAGTGTATTAAGTAAGTGAGTTAGTTTGCTGGTTTGGCGATATATACATTGTTTGTGTGTGAACTTATATTTCACATGAAGGACTCTGTATTTTTACAGAACAAGCCTTTTCCTGTCTGAAGAATTATATGAACCTCTTATATACAACAAGGCAGCAAGATTAAAAACAATGCATCATATAATACACTGTTTTATGGCTTGCATCTTTTAATTGTAGCTCTCAGGAATAAGAAGGGAGCAATGGCAATGTGCTCTTGTTTATAATGCAGAATTGCCATTCTCTCTTTTGACTAACAATGTGTACTGTACAGGGCTAGTAGTCTGTGGAGATTCTTGTATTTTCTCCTTTACCAACCAGCAAAGTTAAATTTCACTTCTTCGATGCTTCTAACTAGCTTACAGGCAGCAAGCTTTTGAATTTAGGCTGCATGCAGTATGGGAAGCTGTGACTGTAATCCTCCCATAGCTGCTGCTGTTTAAATGTGACATGGCTGCAACTGGAGCATTTTAATTATTTTAAAAGTGTAAAATTGTGTAATATGATGATATAAGGTAAGCAGTCTCATGCAGAGAAAAAATTATAACATTTGTATATCTCACGGGACTAGCATCTAAAGAGACAATGTGGCTCTCCTTGCATGTTGCAGTGTGTGTGTAATAATGATATTTGCATGTATCAGCTGATTAGTACTTTCATTAGCTGACATCTCACACTGTGATGGCAACTTCTGGACAGATGTAGTACAAGAATAAGAATAAGATGCACTTTAATGACTGCTGACCATGTTAGACTGAATGGTCACTGGTTGTTCAGTTATACCTGGCCTTTCCTTTGAAAGTAGCTACATTAATTTTTTTTCCAAAAAACCTTCTATGATCAACACTGAAACTGTAATTAACTGCTTGCATTTGTCGTTACTGCACTATTCACACCTTTTTCTTGCAATTGTAAATGTGTTACCTAGCACTTATGTTTGTCCATGCCTTGAGTGTCCAAGGGTGTTTTGTGAGCACACATTTTTTGGTTTTAGACTCGAATCAAAATATTAAAGGGCAACAATCAATTAGTGGTTTCAATCAGAAGGTGATGATCTGCAGTGCTGGTAGTAGATTTTGACTCCTTTTCATCCCTTCTGTCATGTGCATGCCAGTTATTTAGTAATGCTGATGTTAATGTGACTCCACTCCGTTTTTGCCCCACTTGGCCAACAAGGTGGCCCCAAAGCACTCCATGAGTTCTCTGCTTGCCTCTGCTAGAGCCCAAGCACAGACTGGCTCACTTGGATGAGATCCAAGAGATTGTGTCAACTGTTCCAAAAGAGTCCAGAGATGCTGGGATTGTTCCCCTGTAGCAATATTGGTTTGTTCTGTGTTACCCAGGGCTGGTTTGGATGCTCAGGAGCAGGAGGGGTTTCCCTACTCCAAGCAGTCTGCTTGTGCAAAGCTCTTACCTACAAACCCCAGTGAGCTCGTATGTACCATGGGTGCTTTCTCAAGGTTTCCTTATTAATTGGGGCTTCCTGATTTTTAATTTGATCAAAACCAGCATCCTACCCACATCATAAGCATTTCATAAATTATTCTTAATACTCTGTTTATGTAATGAAAACTGTGGGTTTGGGAGCATTTTGGTTGGGTGTGGGAAGGAAAGGAGAAGCAAGAAAAGGAAGTTCCTTCCTTTCAAAGACAAGCCTACTCTGTTGAGTGCTGTTGAATATCTGTATCTTATTGTTATTGGTGAAATTCACGTGGCTTTCAGTGAAAGAAATTACATTAATTCAGTGCACCTAAGCAAACAGATTAACTAATGCCTCTAAATGCTGAAAATAAACTGGTCTAAGCATCCTTCATTCATCACCACTCAGATATCTCTAAGGGTCACTGATACAAAAGAAGTTCTCACTTTGAAAAATTCAGGTTTTTCCAAGATGTTGTTTTATTTTTGTGAGAAACCTGGTTTTCTAGTAATACTGCTTTACTGGATGACTCTAAATCCAAAATAAATGTATAAAAAGAGACCTGGTCCTACCTAGTGCCTGACTTCCAAGCAAAATTCTGCATGTGTAGTATAATGCATAAGTCTGACAATAGTGTGACTTAAAATGAGCTTTCAGAGCCATGGTAGGGGAGAAAACAATATCCACATAATTGATCAATAGCTGAGCATCCCTTTAGTCATCCCACACTGTTGTGCACAGGCAACTTGTGAGCCAAAAAATTTGAAACTCTGTCTACAAAATGGTTTAAGTCTGAAAAATTGGATTATGACAAGTAAAGGTCTTATCCAGCAACTGCATGCAGAGGGTAGTGTGATTGTTGTTCATTTTAAGGGATAAAAAGGATAAAACTGAGGAAAAATGTAGAATAGGTGCAGTTTTGTTTCTCGTTAGACAGTACAAGGCCAGTAATTTTTGAGGATAGTTAATAAAGGAGATGGATGTGTTCCCAAAGGGGAAGGAATATGCAACACAGAAGTGTAAGCTCAGTCAAGGCTGGAAGAGTATCTGCTGACATTTTAGCCTTTTTTCTGGTTTTACACTGGTTACAAACATCCAGAAAGATGGAAGGAGTAAAACAGAAACCAAAAGAGGATAAAGCCCCTTTCACTATGTGTTCCTTGAACCAGTGAAATCAGCTAGTGGGAATGACCACTACAAAAAGTTGTGCCTGTGATTTCCTAAAGAAACAGAAACATCAGTCTAGGCCAGTTTTTGCTCTTTCTCTTGTTCTGTACAAACACTGTCCTGGGCCAAGATAAAACTGACTGATGCCACAACACTTCAGAAGCCCAAATTGTTGAGGAAGCTGAGAGGAACAAATGGGAATCAGCAGAACGCATCACCAAAAGGACAAATAACAGATGGACAAACATAATTCCAAAGCAAATGCCAAATACTGGAAGGAACAACAGAGTTGGGTAACATACTGGAAGAGAGGCAAAATAGTTAGATTCAGAGGACCAGCACAAATGCCAAAAGGCCTTTAACAGAAGAGAGAAGGTGAAACTAGACAGGCAAAAGAGAAGCTGCCTTAAAAATTCGGAGTATTTGTAGCACAAAATATTTCTATCTGTTAGGCTCTTGGTGTCTCATCTTAAATATTTCCACAGCACTCTGTGTTTTCTGCTCTGCACACTGGAACTGAATGTGGACATGCTGACAAGAAAGTATGAAATTGGGGTGACCAAACCCGATTTCAGTCACGTAGCTCTTCTGAATTCCCATGGTGGCCACAGCAATGTGTTCATTGTGTAGATCAGCTGTGATCCAATGGATGTTACCCCAGGAGCAGCCCACAGCCTGAATGGGCACAGGTTAAGCCAAGTCTGCCTTTGAAATTCATTCTGTCATTAAAGTGCTGTTCATATAAATTTGTTAAAATTGTTAATTGTAAGGTGTTCTCACTCAAAAAAATGAGTTCAGGACCGTGTTTAGCTGTGCTCCAAATTACTCACACAACTCTAAGAGTTAATCACAGAACAAATGCTCTTGTAATGAATTATTGGTGTACCTTGCTGTCACAAGCCAAAGAGTTGTTTGTGCAGAAGCATTATAAAATAGGCTGTAGTGCTATTGAAACAATATTAACCAAGGTAGAGGGTTAGAGAGTTTGGTCCCTTTTCTACCCACTGCTGAGGTCAATTCTATTATTTATGTGGCGGAAAGCACAACAAATAGATACTGTTATAGCTCTTTAACCAAAGCTTATGGTGTTAAATTTCTGATTACACTTGGTAGAGAGTGTGAAAACCCCAAAATCTCCTGTTTTTCCTCTTCTTGTTGCCAATGGTTTCTGAATGTCATTAAGGACAAGAAGTACATATGACAATAACTACATGAAGATTTTATTTTTGCTTAAAAATGTGGTAGATTTCTTGCTGACCCTGTCAACAACTATGAGTACTAATTTGCTAGCTCAATGACTCATCATCAGTTCAGTTTACATGTAGCTAACAAAGGTCAGCCCCGAGGAAAAAAAGATATTTGATTTCAGTACCTAATTCAAGGAGGTGTGATATTTCTATGGGGTTTTAGCCTGCTTAATGTAAAACCCTCTAATTGCAGAACCTGAATAGTTCTAGGTTCACTGGTTCACTTTAAATTAGATTTGGGAATCATTAAGTCAGCTTGCTGAAAGCATCTGACCTGTGTTGGCTGTGTACAGTACAAACGCAATGTCGGACAAGGGGTTCTGCAGTTAGAGGTCACATATTTCCATTGGGTTCTGCTGGCTGGGGTCAGGAGATTCTCTTTCTGAGTAATTCAGCACAGTTTCAGGCCTCAGCTGTGCTGCTGGGGGTCACTGTTCTTGGTCAGGTTGCCATGGGGAAGAGATAAGGGAAAAGTGGACTTTTGTGCTTCCTTCCATTTGACTGCACAGCTTGCTGCTCAGCACAGGGCACTTTGACAGGAAGTGGCTGTGAGGAAGCCCACACTTGTTCCAGTTCATCTATCACAACAAGAGTTATTCTGGAGTGAAAGGATACAACCTAAGGGATGCAGAAATTTCAAAAGATCAAAATCAGAGCATGTGCATGCTCCCAGAGAAACAACTCCCATGTAAAACACTGCAAAGCATGAAAAATGTGGTATTGGGCTGTTTAGGGATAGCGTTCTGTTCTCTTTAGGTTGTGATTTTTATTCCCCCTCAGCATTCAGTATATCAGATTTAAGTAGTTATGTAGAAGCAGTTAGTATGCAAATGCCAGGACTAGCAGGGATGGTTTTGGTGCTGGTGCCTCCCTTATTTGACACCTGCACAAAGGCTTACAGCCCAGGAGAGGAGTCAAAGCCTCCAGACAGACCAGGCTGCTGCTGCTGATCCCACTCTGCCAGCAGGAAGCTCCAAGGACAGTGTAGGCAGTGAGAAACAGCAGCCTATATACATACATATTCTAAAAGAAAGGAATAATTTATTTAAAAATAAATAAATATAGAGATGATGAAGAAGAGATAAAAAAAAAAAATAGGTTCTCTGGCACAGGTGAATATAATTTCCACTAGCTTGTGAAATCTGAGTCCTTGAATTGTCAACAAATTGGATAAATTGCAGCCCCAGTAATAACACTGTAGCCTATTATACATCTACGGGTCCAGAAACATATATTCTTCACTGGATCCCACTCCTTTGGCATCATATTCTACACTTTGAGAGGTGAGGACTGAAAACAGTGAATGACACGATATTTTATGTCTAAAAGAAGAAAAATATACTCCTAGCTGTGACTAAAACACCCTACATAGGATAAACAGGAAGAATTTTCAAAGGTGGAGAAGTATTGACCACCAGTAATTACTGAGCTAAATAGAGTCAGCTGTACCTAAATGTTTTCATACCATTATTGTACCAAATATTTATTTTTGCTTGTCAGGAGGCAGTATATGCTGGAGAAAAGCTGAAATTTGTTCGTCTTGATTTTAGGATCCCTCTTGTCCTTCTCTTGCAGCATATAAATATTTCATTTTGGCATTTTTCAGGTGAATCTGGAAATCACACTTTAGCCAAGTACAGGATCTAGTTTTCTACCTTGGAAAGTCTAAAGTAGGGACGTTTCAGGTAACTGAAAGGCAAAAATAGGTTGTACCTCTCTGTATTATTACAGATGTCATTACAGTTACCACAACTGCCATTACAAATGTACCACACTCCACTTCACCCACACCTCTATTTCCTTGGTCTCAGAATTGAGATTCTGCTGTCACTGAGAAGTTTGAGCTGGAAAATGAACAAACTGCAAAGTTTCTGAATCCCAGGATCTGCCTGCAGCCCCCTCAGCATACACCCAGCTAGGAATGGACCAGACAGGAGCAGCTCAGAGCATCCTTCCTCCAGGGGGGCTGCTGGAAAATCAAACTGTGCCAAGGCTGGCACAGGGAAGAGGGTTAAGGATACTCCCCATTCAGTGAAAGTATGTGCAGAACATCCCCCAGGGCCTGAAATTTTGGTTTAATAACAACATAGAAAATTTGGCTCTAATTTCTAGCACTAAAAGTGCTCTCTCCCGAGGAAAATACCCCAGTCCATGTTTCAGACCTTACAATTCACCATTCTGGTCCTTTTCTGCACATTGTTTTGATGCTGTTGGAAGATACTGAAGACTTGGTGATTTTAGAGGTAATTTCAGGTTTATTTAGAAATATGCAAATTTATATTTTCATAGTATTTTGCTGATTTTAACTGAGATGGATAAAATTTCTACACAAATAGTATCAAATGATGCTTGCTTCATGTTCTGAGATGAGAACCACTGGCCTCACTGCAAGCATGTTTGGGAAATCCTGGATCAAAACACAGGAATGATTCAGCCTGTGACCTGTTACAGGGTACAATGCCACCAAGGTTTTTTTGATTTGGTTTCCTGAGGCTTAGGAAGCCTACAGGAGAATGCTATTTATGTCTCTTGTTCTCCCCATCTCTTGTCTCTTTGAACTATATTTCTGTAAAATTAAATCAAGGTGGTAAAGTCAACAGACATGCTAATACTTGAAAAACTTTGTGAGCTAAATGCCCCAATAAGTGATTCCATTGGAGGTAGGTCAGTGCCATGAGCTCAGCAGTGTTGCTCTCTTGGGTAGCCAACTCACACACACTGGCTGGCCAAAATGCTCACGCAGACCTCAGGTATTTGCACAGGCGATGACAGGATCTGGGAAGGCAGTAATGCTAAGGTGTACTTAGGACAAAAGACTGGGGCATGTCCTAAAGAATTGAAAATATGTTAATATAGCCACAAAGAGGAAAAGGGACACAGCAGTAACTTCAGTGAGACCATAGAAATACTAAGGATGTGTTTGTAGGAAATCACTCTCTGAAAGTCCATTGCTCACAACTCTTTCATTTTGACAGGTAATGCTTGAATCTACTGACTGTCTCACTTGAGACCTCCTGAGTTGTGTTATTAGGTTGGGGTTTTTTTCCCTTGTTTGTTTTGGTTTTTTTTTTTTTTTGTGGTTTGTTTATTTGTTTTTTTCATGGGTTTTGGTGGGTTTTGGTCTTTGGGGTCTTTTTTTGCTGGCGCCCTTATCCTTTGTAATTCTAGCACAGGATTTAAGTGTTAACTTCAAATCCTGCATGGATACACTGACGTCTTTTCCCTTTACAGAACTTACAGATGGAGAAAAGAACCCTACTGCACAGGAGATTTGAATAGGTGGATAAGTACCAGTGAAAGTCTTTGCATAAGGAAAAGAATTCTATTTTATAACTCAACATGAGAAGCATAGATTACTTTGCACATACTTATTAAGATTAGTCCATAAGAATTCATTACTGGCATCTTACTGGAGAAATTAGTTATTTCTTTCTCAGTCAAAGATAACACATAAAACTTTGTTTGTACAGCAGACAATTAAGATGGAGGTTATTTCCTAACACTAATGAAAGTTCTCCCTTAGAACCATTGCAAATTTCTATGGACCTCTAACCTGTCATTTTCTTCTGTTTAGTTCATTGTATTTTGCAACAAAGAAAACTGTACCCGACTGTGCACAGCAAAAGAAAAACCCTTTTTCAGACAAAAGAAGCAAAACTCTTTTGTTACAAAAAATAGCACAACTTCAGAAAAGATATTTCCTAATAGAGATCACTTGGCTATTTGACTGTTTTCAGCATGCAGAGGGTTAAGCTCAGCTGAGAATGCCAGACATACCTGTATTCATTCCATTTTGAATAAAGTGACAAATTCCTATTCTTGGTCACTGGAGCAAAAAATTAGCCCTGTGCTTCAGTGAAAGGTCAACATGGGAAGAAATAAACAGGAGGTGAGAGGTCATGACCTATGTCTAGAACAGCAAAAAATGGCTGAACAAAAAAATAAAGTTAATTCTACTGTACACTGTACTTTCCATATAGTCGGGTCCCATTTGAAATGCAAAGCACCCCTAGAGTGTTGTTCTGGAAAAATCAAGATTGAAATGTGTGCATATTTATTTATTTATTTATTTATACTGCTATTTTTGTACAGGCCCCATTGGTTGGATCTATTTTAAACAACTCCTGTATATACATATACAACCCTGGGGCCTCATGGATCCAGGAGATGTTTAACTGGTCAAGCCCATAGAATTCTTTGGCTGTCCATACATTTTGGTCATATTTTCACTGATTACTGCAGACCTAGAAGTGCTCAGGGAGGAGAAGCAGTCACCACTGGGAGCAAGAGCTGAATCAGACACTGAAGGTATTGGAAAGAGGCTACGAAACCAGTGCTTATCTCTACTACTGGTGTTTGTGCTCAGCCTCTGTCACTGACAGACTAATCCCGTCTGATGCTGAATATCAGTTCTACCTAGCCCACGTGTAGAGGAGCCATCTTCTGTGCCCTGAGTAGATGGACACCTACCCGTAGTTGTGGATGTGTGAGTAGCAGCAGCAAACAGCAGACCGGAGAAAGTAAATAAAAGAATATTTCTCCAGTCGAAAGTGGTGTTCAGTGATGCACCTCATGCACTGGGAACTGTGGAGAAGAGAGTAAAACTTCTTCAGAACACAGCCCTTCTGGTAGAGCTTGCTGCTCTCAGCAGCCTGGGGATGCCTCCCAAATCCCTTTTGAGGTGTCCTGCAGGAACAGGTCTGGGGAAAATATCAATGTCCACTTCTCTGGGATCTTGACTGCAGAACCAAAAAAAAGGCATGACAGAAAAAAAGCCTTCTCTGAATGTGCATATGGTTGACAGAAGGGCTAACTTAGAGAGAACAGCTCTGCCAGAAATGGTTTTCTCCTTAAATACCAATACAAAATCAAGGTGTTGAACCAAAGAACTCCTCCATGGACCATGCAGTATTGATTTATAGGGTATTTGACTTTGCAAAAAGAAAGCATTCAAGGTGGCAGAAGAGTCGTTGCTCAATGTGCAATGCTTGGCAAAATCATCTTTTTTATTCCATTTCTTCTTCTCTTATAACCTGTCTGGGAGGGATTTTATGAAACATGTCTTCATCATAAAATCACAATTCACTGCAACCAAAACTCTAAACAATAAAAGATTGATTTTTGGCTAATTTCCTGTCTCCTGAAAAATTAGGAACAAATGGAACTAAAATAATTGAAACAACCTGTTTCAACATTTTGAAATTAAAAATCCCCTTTTTCATTTGAAGGTACTTTTAATTTAATAAGGTAAGTATACTTATGTGACAGAAAGGGAAAATTATGAAGGGAACAAATTTTTAAGGTTCTGAAATGAGTATCAATTCACTCAGCTGCCTTCCAAGAATTTGGAATTTTATTTTCAAAATATATTCATCAGAGTATCAGAAAATGTCTCCATAAGGGCGAAATGCATCCTGCTGAGTTCTAGTTGTGAAGTTTCCTAAATGCTGCTGAATATGATAACCACATAGAATTAAGATGTAACAAACACCTTGAGAAAACCACATATTTCTTTGTATGGGCTTACATTAAGAGATTACAACTAAATTTTCAAAACCATGGAATCAGGATTTTTCTTTTCTTCTTTTTTGCATTGGACTTTTTAGTTTTATTTTCACATTTTTGCCTAGAGTCTTACCAATGCTTTGCTAATTTAATCATATTCTTTTATTCTGAAATGGATATTTGCCTTCTGTTTGATTTATTTTCCTTTCTAGGACTAGCTTGTGTTTTTGGCTTAATATGTCTCATATTAGCAGCAGAGTTTTACAGTGTTTTGCCAGTTGGCACTTCATATTTCAGCAGGTTGAAGAGCAGTATGAGGTCTTGTGTGAAAAAAACCCACCCAAATTAACCAGTTATAATCCTTTAGCAATTGTTTGTACGTATTTGCTACTGCACATCAGGAAAAAGTGGTTCTGAGACCCCAGTGATGATTGTCCAGCGGTTCCCAAAATATATAAGGCAAGTTAATTTCTATTGCAGTTCAGAGAAGACAGTAGATATACCAGTAGGACATATGTCAAAAAGAGAAAAAAGGATAGTAGAAATTGGCATTACTTCTTAACATTTATTCTGTTTGCATGCTGTTGTGAAGTATATTGTTCTTTTGAAACCAAGCAAGAGCATTTATTCTGATGCTAGGAGAAACAAAACCAATCATCTCTTTTCTTCCCATTTCTGCATGGCAAGTGAATAAAAATGAAAGTGAAATATAAAAAATAAACTGTATGATGAGAAGGCTGCATGATCCATTATCATTCTCAAGTGAAATTCAAATGAATTGATTACTTTGAGAGAGGAGAATATGCATCTTCTGTATATCTTGCATATCTTCTGTATATTGATGTCTATCAAGTCTCTTCTGCTATGGCTGCAGAGTGCATGACCCCGTGTCAATGTGACATCAATGTTAAGAGCATAGTGAAAAGACTGATGCTAATTTTTTACAAGACTGGATGGAAAGAGAACATAGGGCCAAGAAACCAGAATAATTTTTAGGTTTGCTCTGACAGGCCTAGTTCAGAAATCTTGATATCAATTTGTACATGGAACTGAGAAATTAGTTTAGTTTTTGAACTCTCCTGAACTCTGAGGCAGTGGCTTAGATGGACAAATTATTTTCTCTTTACCTGTCTGTGCATGAATCCACAGCACACCTTGATATGGTTGTCCAAGATTTGACTCTTGGAAAGTGAAATGTTCTCTCTGCTGCAGCTTGAGACTATATGCAAAGCCCAGAGAATACAGCACAAGGTTGGTTGTTCAAATGATGTTTCAAGCCAAGAACTTCTAATGCTTCTTTGGGCCTTGCTATCACTCAGGTTCATTCTTAGCATTTCAGACACATCCCTGCTCTACAGCACTCTATGCCTAGAAGGAAGATAATAGTGTTTATCATACCAAGGACAGAGGTGCTTTTGTCAGGAACCAAGCCATTACTAATGTGTTGGCTATCAGGTGAGGATGCAACCACAACACTCTGTGCCTTGAGCTACCCCTCAGTCCTGTCAGCCAGGAGAGGCTGCACCAGGGCTGTGGTTCCTCCAGCACAGCCCTTCCTGTCCTCTCTATTCCATACCCAGAGTGATGGACATCTAACTCCCTGCTTTGCTGCAGCAAGGTGTTAATTCCTCTCAAGCCTATGCCTGAATAAAGGGCTTCTCTTTGCTAAAAGGGACTCAAAATAAGGTATCAAATAAGAATGAATCCTGAAATCATGAGTCAGCTCTGTCTGCATTCAATGGTCTGACAGTTGCTCATCACCAAAGTCCTGAATAAGGTCATGTTATGCAAATAAAATGGCATTCTTTGCTTCACTCATATTGATGTGTAACTGCCTTCACTGAGCCTTGAAGGGAGATGGGTGTAAGATAATGAATTAACTTAGCTCTGGGGTAATTTTTCAGAGGTGTGTGTGGTGTCAAAAAGGCAGTACCTTTTGGATAACGCTCCTTTGCACTGTGTTCACGTGGCCATATATTTATTACTTAGAAGACGTCATCAAGCTCGTTGAACTTAACATACAGACAATTTTTTTTAGTGGAATGGTAATTTTAAAATTTGAAAAAATAACCAAAAAGAGACAAAAAAAGAGTGAAGTGCAAAATTTATTTTGCAATAATATTTTTTATAATTAATTTTATGCACTATTTACATCAGTAGTAAAATATACTGATTGTATCAAACTGGAAATGTTGATACACAAGTAGCTGCTTTTAATAAAGGTAAAGGTATTAATTATCAATTAACCAAAATTGCTTCTAATAAGACTGGGGGAGAGACAGAGAAAAACTGATCAGAAAAAGTTGACACTTACAATCCTCTGTAAATTACTAGGTTTTGGGTTGGATGTTTTTTGGCGTATTTTTAGGGTTTTTTTACATCTCCCTTGGATGACATGAAAAAAAGGTGTCAGAGACATAATTACTAAATACATCTAAGATACAAACCCTTTTGTTGTTCTTTTAATCATTTGAGGAAAGAATATTAATTCCTTGGAAGATTTTTTGTCCTTTTCTACAAATAACAAGTAAAATTAACTAACAGCTCAATTATTTTGTTAATGAGGCATCTCCCCTCCCCACTGGCATGAATTCAGTTTAATTTTTTTCTTCAAATGTCTTCTATTCTACTATCAATCAAATATCTTTTTAGTGCATAATCAGTAAATCCTAATGGAAGGAAAAACAAGTTGGAGCTGATGACAACTACAGTGGCTTACTTATAACCACTGCCTGTCACACATGCAGCCATACTAGTGATTACAGGTTGACTAAGGAAATGGAAAAGTACTTTAGAAACAAGGCAGTGATAGAAGAGCCAAAGTTGAGGGCTTTTATGAATGTTTAATTATTTACTCTATATAAGTTTGCCACGCCACATATAAATCTATTGTCCTATCCCAGATGTGTCTTTAATGCACTGATTTTCATAGCTTTTAAGAAAAAGCACGATGAAATGATGTCTTTAGTCACCTTTTTCATCCACATTAAGCACTTTTAATGAGCACCTCCATGTTCAGAAATGGTTTTTCCACTGACTTGAGGGAGCAAAAGCAGAATTATATGATTTAAGTGGAACAAGTTTAAAAGGAATCATAAGGCAGTTTTTGGTGTGAATAGTTCACAACCAATTGACAGTCTAAAATATGTTTGCTTAAACTAGTCCAACAGTATCTTGAAATAAGAATTGTGACACAAATATAACAACTCTGCCCACCACCACCAAAATCACCAAAAACCCACCCAGAAAAAAAATGTAGAAGTAAATTTAAAAGCTATACACACTTAGTAGCTAATTCACAGTAAATATTTTGATTGTCCGGAACTAATGTCAAACATTGCCTAGAATGGAAAATTACTTCAAAATGAAGTTGACAAGAACATTCTGCACTAGTTAATTTCCTGAGCAATGCATACATTTATAATTTCCTGAAGCATGTGCTGGAATGATGCTGTCTGCAAGTGATGTGTATATGGCTGGTGACAGCATGGTCAATATCTGGGAAGAAAAATTGCGAAGTACTGGCAACAAAAAAAAGTTTTAAAAAATGGTGGCCAGTGCTGCTGTCTAGACACGAAGAAACATCCAAAGATGTAACTCTTGCAAAAGGGAAATTACAACTATGGGGTCAGATTCTTGTCATTTATTTTATTTGTTTCTTGAACTGCCTAACATTGCTGAACTCTAGTAATTTAGATTAAAATACCTAAAAGAACAAGAGGACATGAGGCTGGATATTTATTATAGTTATCACTGCTGCTAAATGTACTGAACTTTATAATAGCAGAGCAGAACACTACAACTTATTTAGTAAAAGAAAGTAGTTGCAAACTAGCAATATTCTACTCTGGACATCTATTGAAATGAATAATAGCATGGTCTTTGGTATCTAAAAGATACCAAAGACTAGAGCTGCCTCAAAATTTCCAGCTGATATTTTCAATCATGTCCTAATACCTTTTCAAAATTTTCCATGTCATCTACTCTTCAGCAAGCAAATAAATAGGAAAAAAAAAATAGAAAATACATTTTTGCTTGGAGCTGAATGCTTTATTTGGTTTTTCACAAACTGACAGGTTAAAAAATGGGCCAGGACCAATGGCATGATGTTCAAAAAGGCTAAGTGCTGCGTCCCAGAGTTTTAGCCACAAAAACCCCATGAAATGTAACAAACAATTTTATTGAATTTACAATCAGAGCTGATGTATTTTAATCTCATTTCTAAGAGAATCCTTCTCCTGCTACTGATTCTCACAGGCTTATGTGATATGGTATCAAATTAAAAGAATCAACTCAATCTGAAGTTCTTAAATTGCTTCCAGAAATTATTTTTCCAGGATGTTTGCCTTTACATCCTTCTCCTCTGGAAGCAGATTCAGACCTCGGTGGCTGGCCATTAATTTCTCATCCACAGGAAAAATAAAGGCAGAAAATTTGACTTTATGCAGGAAGGAAACAAATTCAACTAAAAACCAAACCAAAAAACTTATGCTGCATGGTTCATATCCAATATCTCTGCAAATCCATTTATCCAAATTCACATTGGACATTTTGGCCTGAAACTGTCTAAATATATTCTATATCTAAAGACAAGATACTGTGTTTGTCCCTGCTGAAAAAGATATTTCTGTACATCATACCTTTGTTCAAAGGAAATGCTCTTTTCCCTAACTTTATCTCAGAAGAAAAAGTTTGAGAAAATATTTTGCTTCTTGTGATTTGGTCATACATATTTGATTCGATAGTTCATAAACTGAGCAAAACAAGAAAGGGAAGGATTATATGGATATTTCACCTCTTTTTCTGGAAATGAGATCAAGCACACACCTTGTAAACAAAGGAATAAGGACTACTCATTTTGTGAATAAGGAAGTATGGAAGAAGGAAAGCTATCTTTTTTAGAGGTTTTGTGATACAATAAAAATTAAATAAATATTATTGTGTCTCATTCTATTTTTCTATTAAGATGTATTATTGTTTATAAAAATTGAATTAATATGCTGTAAATAATAATGGATTATTTATGGAATGTACAGAGACCAAGTTGTTCTTGGTAAAAGGTCCACAAACAAGTACAAACCCAGTTATGGAATAACAATATCCTATTTTACAGCTGAAATAAAGCAGGCTTCTTGTATATGTAGATTCACTAGCACAGTTAATGCAACTCGGTGGTAATGCCAGACATGCAAAAAATATGTTAAAAATAGCAAGAATAGTTTTTTTTTTTTTAAAAAACATGATTCTGTAACCAAAAATAAACCATCTCTACTGGCAAAATTAATCAACCAGCCTCTGGCCACAAACTTCAAGAGATGTATCAGCAGGTAAAATCCACCCTAACAAACATAAAGCTGCCTCTCTTTCACCCACAATGAAAACATATACTATATGAAGAGGAAGTGACTGGTCCTCTTGCAGTGGCACCTGTCTTCTGATGATCCAACAGACTAAAATTTAAAACTCCTTTAAAGAAAACCTTAATATGAAAGCCTAGAATTTTATATTGCTTCCCTGAATACATGTTATTGAAAACACTTACAAACAATATTATTATGCATTAATTTCAAATAAAAAGTTATCTGGAAAATTTTCAAGCTCATCACCACCATGTACTTTAATAAGGTTTACTTCTGTAAATTTTAAAATGGGGAAAGCTTGAGGAAGTTGATGGTCCTAAGACATGATGACTAGGTATCAAAAAAATACTTTTGTAGTAGTTGGAAATTAGTGCTTTTCTTTAAAGTAGAGTTGAATATGTATGTTTTTCAATAACATGACATACGGAAACTTTAGGTTTCAGAATAGCTTTCATAAGTCTGCAGTCTATAACATTGATGAAAAGGGTATATTAGAGACAAGTGCAAAATCTCTAAAAGATTCAACATAGTTTTGTATTTGTGATAAGATCAAGCACATAATTTTGTCTCACTTAAAGTTTTGGAGATTAGTCCTGTTTTCATGTTGAATTTTCACACTGCCTATTGTGACCTCTGAATAATATTTTGAATAACATATAACTTAAATTTCGTTTGCACATTTTCCTTCACTTGCTCAGGATGTGTAAAAGTAAGTAGTATTGTCAGGGGTAAATAACAATAGAGTCATATCCATTAGTCATTGTTCATTTTCATAGTTACAATATAGATTTAGGATGCTATTCCTAATTCTATATTAGGAATATGGAATTATTCCTAATAATTCTATTAGGAATTATTCTTAATAATTCCTAATAGAATTAGGATTGATTCAGAAAAAAAATTATTTTCAGGTAGATAATATACAAATTGACTGTAGATGTTCACATCTTTTCTATTGGAAAGTTATGCAGCTCTCCTGAGCTCAGAAAGTTTACTCCACAGGACAGTTTGGCCCACTCCATACAGAACATCTTAATAGTTTTAAGAGTGGCCTCTAATAGAGTGTAAAAAGACAATAATTCTTTCTGCTCCTGAGGGGAAAGCAGTGACATTGGTGGACTGTTTTGGTATGGTTTTTTTTGTTGTTTTTGTTTTTGGTTTTTTTTTTTTAGGTTTTATTTCCATTTTAAAATTTTATGGAAAGATTAAAGACTCCTTCACATAAACTAGAAATAAGAGAAGGTTAGGTGCAGATATGCAGAACCAAAATATTAATAATGTGGAGCTATGGAGTCCTGAAGATAGTCATCCTTCTTTTGATTGAAGATGAGGTGCCAGAGGTGCTTTGTTCTGGTGCTCTCTCACAGTTGAAATGAAAGCATGAGATAAAAATATATATACATTTCTAGGAGAAACAGCCAGAGTACATGAATGGAGTGGTGTTTGACCTAAGAGGTACAACAGATAGTCTCTGATTTCCCTAAAAGAGTCTAGAATTTGATAACTTAGTAAAATGTTATCTAGGTAAAATTATGTACAAAACCTGTGTGAATAATACATTCGTAGATACAGTAAAAAAAAAAAATATGGGACTAGAAGGATGGCAAAAATTAGGCATCTGTGATCCTACACCATGTTTCCATACTGGAATGAGTTCAAAACTGTGAGGTCATCTGAATGCTTCATGCAAAAACATTTTATATTGTTCCAGAAACAACCTTATTTTTGCTTGGCTTTTTTTTTGGAAATACACTTTTATAGTTTGCAATATCAAACAGCTGTGATGGGAAACACACTGGAGGCATCAGATCCAGAAATATCTAAGATCTATGACAGCTAAATGAAATTAGATTCCTTCCCCTCATTCCTCCTAGTCTTTGTCCTCCCTCCCACCCCCTGTGAAGCAAAATTAATCCAGGATGGTTAAGATTTTTCTATTATTGTCATCAATTATTCAAGCATCAGTAACTAAGAAATCACAGAAGTTAATTCCATTTGGACCAAAATTACTAAAATATTGAACTTATCAACTTTATCAGCTTATTGGGAACTGATAAAGGACAAAACTGACCAATAAAACAACACTATATAATGGAATTCATTGGCTCTGTGATTCAGCTCAGAGTGAATTGCTATTGTGTCTCCATGTCCTGCACATGAGTAAGTTGGAGATGTCAGTAAGGGCTTCTTTCTGTCCATTGCTGGAACTGAAGCTATCAATGTACACTCTGCAGTTCAAATATTCTTATACCACCATCCAATACTGACATAGGCCCTAGCATACCAAATTTTTTTTTACTATTATTTCTTGTGCTGTCAATAGGACTATCAATAAATATTTATTGCAGAGTAAAAGGGCTACATTTCATGTCCACTAAGTCTCCAGTGAAACTCCAAGAGATTTTGACATGTTATAGTGCAACTTGCAGAACATAGTCCCTGAGAACAGCATCAACTTATCACAGGTACTTCTTGTTATGGGCAGAATTCCTCCAGATGTGGGTGCTTTCTAGGGGTTTCTAGAAAAAACAGAATTCAAGTTTACAATTCATTGTGGGTAAGGCCTTTCTGAGTGTCATATAAAAAGTAGTGATAAAAATTCCAAAGGAGCTCAGCTGAATGTTGGACTCAGCATGCAGTCGATAAGGCTCAGTTATTCAGTACCGACACAGCATGGCCAAGCTATGAAGACATTGCTTATTTCAGCTTCTATTGCCAAGGTTGGGTGCTTGACAACTCAATCACCAAAGGATGAAAATGGAAGAAAGAATCTGAATCACTGCCTTATGATGAGAAAAATATTCAGAATGATTTCTTTGTTCCTTCCTTTCAATAGGAGATTGTAGGGGAAGGATTAAGGGAAGCCTAAAACCCTAAAAAGATACAGAGCAATATGCAGTGGCATCAGCAATGGCAGCAATGACCATGCAAGAGTCCGAGGAGAAATTTGGTCACTTCAGTCACTTTACTTTCTTATCTTCTGCGGAATCTTTCTTCAGTTATTCTCTTCCTGCATATTCCTTCCTTTACCTTAGTCTACTAAATACCCACCTACAGAGTGCATATTTTCCATGTGTCAAGTATGCAACCCTTCTCTTAGGCAGTGATTTTCTCACTCAGCACTTCCTCCTCAAATTCTTTCAGTGTCAGGCTCCCACCCACCACAGTGACTGAAGATAACTATCATCCTGCTATTCAAATCCATGCAAGTAGATACATACCCTTTTCCCCCTTGTTTTCTCACATTTTGGTCTTAACTGGTTGGGGCAGGAGAATAAAGACAAGCAAATAGCACAGGGCCCATTACCCTTGGAAGTGAGCTCAGCTGCCTCAGAACTTAACATGTTTGTGCATCTTCTGCCCAGTGAAACATCCGATCAACACTTTTTGGAAGAAAATGACATCCATATATTTTCAATTATCTTTATTTCTGCTTGAAAAATTATGAACCATTGTTGGGCTCAGCCTTGCAAAGATAAATCTAGGTTTCTCAGATGGGGCAGACATTCATCATGCAACTGATACTATTACAGGGCAGTGAAGGCAGAGAGCCCTCATGCTGCTTGCACTACAGAAGTTATGGGGACTACTGCCAGAGGAAGCTCCTATGCAAACCAGTATGGAGGAGATTTTAAACTGGCCTGGTAAAAAGCTTGATCCATTGTGAAGAAGTTTCTGGCTCCCATTTACTGAAATGTGTGTAGACCTTTGTTGCACATTTTTTCTTTTATTCTTTCTAGATTACCTACCAGCATAAAAAGGACTCACAATATTTAAAAGTTCAGGTTTTAAATTCTCATTAGTTATCAACTGACAGCTCCCCAAAATCCCCTTTTGTCTATATGTAACCAGTTTGATGTCTTGAAGCAGCTTCAGGCTCTTCTATGTGATAAATCTAGTATGGGGCACAAAATTGTCTTCGTTGTTCCATTATAGACCATTATCTCATCTTGCTCCTAGTTATTTTAAATTCTAAATGTACCATTTACTTAAATAGAGATACCTGAAATTTATGCTTGTATGTACATTGGCACAATACAAGCTGTTAATATTTGTGCTTCTTTGCTTCTCTGGCCAATGATCTGGCCAAACACAGTGGGCTGATGATGTTATTGTAAGTCGGAAAACTATTTTATCACTCCAGGCTTTACATGGGAATAAGTACAACTATCAGAGCCACTACTTACACCTCAGTATTATTTTTATTTGTACCATTATGCAGCAGTTGCTACTCTTGTGGAACCATTTAAAAAGAGGCCACACATTTCAAATGATAACTGCAAAGCCCTAGGCGTAAAATGGCAGATTTAAGGGTGCTTTAATGTTTCCTTAACATTACTTCAGCGTATTCATACCTCAAGCATTATTTTCTAATCAAATGCAACACTGCAGAACGTGAGAGTGTTTGCACTCTCTTTCTATCAGTAAATTCACAAACTGAGAAGAATGTTCAAGTCCTGTTTTCAAATAGAGATGCATTAGTGGGAAATAGGAGTGGATTGCCCTGCTGTCCTATGAAGCCGTCAAAAGCTGATGAAGCATTTTTCAATCATCTACAGAGCTGACATGCTCTGGATCCCAGTGCATTAAATAAATCTAATTATGACATTTTAATAAAATATGATAAAGGTGTTTATTTGAGGCCACAGTCTGGAAGAAATGCAGAACATGTTCCAACAATAAAGCTCCTGCACCTGGATGTTAACCTCTTCAATGCCCTATGGACATATGGCTTCAGTCCAGAAAAGCAGCACCTGTAGTTCTCAGTGAATGTCTGCCATACGTCCAAATGTTGCAGAAAGTTAAATATGACATATTTAGTAAGTAGGAAAGCACACTGCCTCCAAACATGCAAAGTTTACTGGTGCTGTAAGATCAGTGAGCCAGTAGAGATAGTACAAAAATTGTTCACTTACAGCTTGTTAGATGGGAGAACAGGATTTGGATTCAGCCTCTTCATGTCCTTTATTATTCGCTGTTCTCAAATACTTATGTGAGCAAAGCAGTGTTCCTACAAACATCCACAAACAGCAGATTTGAGCACTTGCCAAAGGAATATCATCAGAAAACAAAACCTGTTTTCTGATAAAACGGCATTCATTTTGGGAGAAAGCAATGGCTTGTAAAAACAGGCCATCAATATGGGAACAGATATAACACCACGTGACTGGTCACAGCACTCAGCTGCTGGATCCCAGCTACAGAATGCTCAACTAAATGCTTCTGCTTTGGATTTTCCAAAGCTTAATAGAGATGTCTGCAAACAAGGAGCAAGGACAAACTATGGTCTTTCTGTGTTGTTCCTTGGGAGAGGAATTCTGTGAACCACTTTTGGAGTCCTGGATTGTCTTACAGGAAAATTAAGTTGTCCCTATGAGTCCAAATTAGTTTGACAGAGTTTATTTTAGTTACACAGATATCATACGAAAAATATATAATTCTGGGGTTAAAAATATGGGGATACAAGCTGGGGGATTTACATGGCAACAGATTTTTCCTATCATACTCAGTGCTAGAGGGAACTGAAATTTGCAAATGAATATGCAATTAAAAATCCCACACAAAATGTAAAGAAAAATATTTTTATTGTGCTTTTTCTGTGTTAATATCACAAAGTAATTACACAAATGCTTAGTGAATTTCACTGCCCTGCTGCTTTACGGAAAGCAGTGTGACAATTTACCAACAAAAATTAACATATTTAAATTTATTTAATTCTATTTAAGAATAAAATATGCTATTTATGGGGTTATTTTTCAGTCTTTTATAGATTGCTGTTTCATTCTGTTTCTATTTCAGATGGACACTGCTGTACCTTTAAGCACAAAATATATATATATTAATATTCTCTAAAAAATGCGAAGCCTTGTTTGCAATCAATGCATATTCCCCTTTTGTGTAAGAATAACAGATGTTGATAGAAATAGCCATTGGGTTTGTAAAGAACCCATTTCATGTGTCAGAATAGTTGTGCCTCTTCTAGATGAAATGTCAAAAGCAGGCAGATATCTCAATGTGAAATGACCTTAAGAAAAACCCGACCTCGCCAAAGATGACCTTTTTCCAGCAAGAAACATTAAAATTACAACCATATTGATGCTTCAGCTTCAAAAACAATATGTATTTCTTTTTTAGTGTTTTTCTGTCTTGGCATCCTGCGTATTTTAAATAAAGATGTACAGTAGTCCACTTTAAACTGTTTCTGTTGAGCTGATTTATGGTCATGGATTTGTTTTATAAATTTATTCATACACAGGCACATGCATAACAATATTTTCATAAATGTAGATATACATTTATATATACAGACACATACATAAATACAATTATATACATTCATAAAGCATCACACAAGATTATCCTAATTTCTCAAGGGGTCTAACATTTTTTTGTGTCCATATTACATTAGTAGAATGTATTACTTACAGTAACTGAATTAAATCTTTTCACAGTATCTTCGTTTTCTGAATTTTTAACAAATCCCCATGGCCTCACTTTCTTCAAGGAAAATATACATCTTATCAAAGTGTTAATCAAAGTGAAGTGTGTAAGGTTCTTACAAAGTAACATTGGAGAACTGTTCACATATAATAGTGTATGTGTGTGCATGTGCCATGGCTGATTAGTGGCATGCAGTTTCTCCTTTAAACTAGGAATACAAAAACAAAACATAACAAAAAAAAAAATACAACTAGCAAACAAACAAATAAAAAAACCTCAAAAAATCTACCAAATCCAAAACATCCTTTATTAAATATTGGAGATGTAAAATTTCTCTTTTTGTGAGTGACGCAGAATCTGTCGCAGCTTTTGATCTAAAGTTCACAGTGATTTGAAATTAAAGGTTGAAGTTCCTATACACCCGAGATCTTCAGGAAGGCACCAGATGTTCTGAAAGTTCTCATCTGTGTACAGGATGATTAATGAAGTACACAGGGGTTTTGGAGGTCAACAGTGTTAAAAGTTTATTCAAACTCTGCCCATATAAACCAAACCTTTCTTCAAGCCCCTCCTTAGCTGATCTGCACCTCCAACTGCCTTGTTCCCCAGTTCCCTCTTTCCCTACCAACAATCTGTGCTCTGTCCTTCCAGATACACTTCCCATCTCTCTGGAAGTCATTCTTTTGACTGAAGGAATTGGGAGTACTCAAGATATCCTCAAAAAAACTGTGCTGAGAAAGGACAAACAAAATCTCAGGAGATGTTCTGTGAGATGATAACAGAATTTTTTTTGCTCTTTTTCCTCCCTTTCCTGTCATCTCCTGGCAGAGCTATAGAAGCAAAGTTGGCTCAGCTCCTCTCCATTCAGGTGATGTTTCTTGCACTTATTTCTCATTTTTTCTCCCATCTCCAGCCCATTTCTTCTGAAATCATTAAAACCAGTCACTAAAACGCCCACAATTTCAACTCAGATTTGGTAATGAGAAGGCACTGCTACCCACAGATTTCATAGAATCAGATAATTGTTTAGGTTTGAAAAGACCTTTAAGATCAAGTTCAACCATTAACCCATCACTGCCAAGGTCACCACTAAACCATGTTCATAAGAACATCTACACTTTTAAGTACGTACAGATAGGGTGGCTCCACCATTTCACTGGGCAGCTTGTTTCAGTCCTTGACCACCCTTTCGGTGAAGAATTTTTTCTTAATATCCAATCTAAACATCCCCTTGCACAATTTGAGGCCATTTTCTCTTGTCCTACTGCTTGTTACTCAGGAAAAGAGCCTGGGTCCCACCTGGCTACAGGCTTCTCTCAAGGAGTTGAAGAATGTGATAAGGTCACCCTTGAGCCTCCTTTTCTCCAGGCTAAAAGTCCAGTTCTCCCTCAGCTCCTCCTCACAGGATGTGTGTTCCACACCCCTCCCCAGCTCTACTGTCCTCCTCTGGACATGCTCCAGCCCCTCAATGGGGAGCTAGGAACTGAGCAGAGCACTCAAGGTGTGGTCTCACCACTGCCAAGTTCAGGGGGATGAACAGTGCCCTGCTCCTGCTGGCCACTTTATTTCTGATAGAGCTCAGGATGTCATTGACATTCTTGGCCACACGGGCACATGCTGGCTCATATTCAGCCAGCTGCTGACCAATGGCTTTAATGAATTGCCCTTATATCTCATTACTGCCTATATTATTACATTGAGAAGCCATCAATTACTGCTAAACTTCAATTTCTCAGTTTAATGCATAGTGTTCACTTTTTTAGATTCCATTTCTCTGAGTCCCACAACCCAACACAGAAAGCATCCTTTATTGTCTTATAGGGGAAGAAAAATTGCCGATTTTATTATTATTATTTATTGTTTCTCTGCATTCTTGGAGGTCTTTAAGATACTCAGACATTTATTTCTTGCACACAGACACATTCAGGTAACATACTAGTTTTGATTTGGACTGTTTTTAGCAAATAATTAATTCAACATATCCAAGTAGCGTTTGTTCAGAGTGGGAGAATTTAGATCTCTCAGTGAATAATCAAGCCCAGAATATACTAGAGCAAAAAGACCTGCCATCCAGTCAGGACAGAAAGGATGAGATGTAAGCAGCCAGGGAAGCAAGCATGGAGAGGAAGATGGAGATGGGAAATAGGCAGGCAAGAAATTTCAGGCTATGGTCATATCTTCTCAAAATCATTTTGTTTTTTTTGTTGCCTAGTTTCATGCATCTGATTGGATAATAGCATCTTGTCTTAAAAAAAAAAAAAAAAAAGAGTGGAAATTCAAAGGAAACTCAAGAGGACAATGGAACATATCTGCTGCAAATTTTAATATGCCAGAACCACATGGTACAAGTATCTGACTCTGTGTCCTTACTCACTAGATCCTCATTACTTTTAGCAGACCACTTCCTTATTACTCTTGTCATTGCTGACTTGCCTTTCACCAACATGAGTGATGGCCTGACCTGGCTAGATTTTTCAAGAAGCTTTTCTGCTTTTAAAGGATGCCTTTTTAACCTCAAAAAAGCCCTGTGCTTCTCTGCTTAACCATAGTTTTATTCTCACCATTTTACTTTGTTTTTGTTTTCAATGATACACAAACCATCTGTGCCTCTAACACAATGTTCTTGAATAGCCTCCAGGCTGTTTCTGTGGTTTTAAAGTTTTTTACTTTGCCCTTCAGCCTGCTGTTAACCATTTTCCTCGTGGTTTTAAAATTTGCCCTTTTAAAGTTTTTAACTTGTTTTTACTCCTGTGGGGGAGTTGTGCATTGGGATTTTGTGGCAAGGTTTTGGTATCAGAGGACTGAAGGGTGGCTTCTGTGAGAAGCTGCTAGAAGCTTTGCCTATATCTGATGGAGCCAATTCCAGACACCTCCAAGACAGACCAGACTGTCCAAAGCCAAGGCCATCCGCAACAGTGGAAACATAGCTGGGATAAGATATTTAAAGAGGAAAAAAAACCAAACTTGTGCAACTGCAGCCAAAGAGACGAGTGAGAATATGTGAGAGAAACAGCTCTGCAGACATCCAGGATGGTGGAGAAGGAGGGAGAGGAGGTGCTCAGAGCTGAGATTCCCCTGCAGCCCACGGAGCAGCCCATGGTGAGGCAGCTGTGCCCCTGCAGCCATGGAGGTCCATGGGATGCAGAGATCCACCTGCAGCCTGTGGAGCACCCCACACGAGCAGGTGGATGTCTGAGGGAGGCTGTAACCCCATGGAAAATCCATTCTGCAGCGATTTTCTGGCAGGACCTGTTGGCTGTGGAGAGAGGAGCCCATGTTGGGACAAGTGTGCTGTCAGAACTTGTGGCCAGAGAAACTCATGTTGAAGCAGTGTGTTCCTGAAGGACTACAGCCCATGGAAAGGATCCATACTCTGATTTGGTGGGTGATAAATTAATATAATTTCCCTGATATGAGTCTGTTTTGCCCATGGTGGTAATCACTGAGTGATCTGTCCCTCTCTTTATCTCAAGCCATGAGGCTTTTCTTTCATTTTCTGTTGCCTACTTAGTTGAGGAGTGACAGAACAACTTAAGTGGCATCCAGTCAGGGTCAACTCACCACAAATTGCTTTCTATTATGTTAGAAAACCTGATTGTTCCAGGATTGCTGTTTGCCAATGAAGTTCAATTTTGTAACATTATAAAGTCCTTGAATTTGAGATGTTTAAAATAATTAAATCTATATTTAGGGCTCAGTGTAGTTTGATGAAGACTGCATCAAAATTTCCATGGGCTGATGACTCAAAACGCCAAAGAAACATCCACTTGGTAACAGCAACTTTGCCTTTCCATCAATTCTGATATTCCAAAAATGTGATTAGCCTAGAGGAGAAAGAACTGTCTTGTGTTTACATCATTTAACCCAGAATTTTAATTGACTGAGGTCACCTTTTTATACTGTCAGACCTTCTTTGTGTGACTTGGACCAAGCAATAACTTTGTGGTTGTGTAAGAGCACAACAACCTGAGTGAGGTGACTCCTGGAGAGAACCTTAATGTGCTCCCTGAATTTGGCTGCTCATCCTCCTGTTTCTGCTAAAACCAGCCTCAGATTACCCCAGCTCAATCTGCCTATAGAATCCAGCTGTCCATGTCAAAAAGCAACATATAAAGCCTTACTGTGAAGGACCATGGGGAGGACTATAAGGAGAGCTCTGCTGTCTGCTCATCTTCAGCCCCTAAACCTCACGACAAGAATGAAAGCCACAGTTGGAGACGGCACAAAAATAAATTGATATACAGGAAATCATATATATATATAAATACCTTCCTACCCTTCTTACTAAGGACAGAAATTTGGATTTTGCACAGGGCTGACTTTGACAATTGCAAAAATGAAGAAGTCACAGATGCAATGTGTTACAAACTGAATACTGCAGTAACTAACGTTTCCCTTTCCTATTGCCTAAAACATTTGAAATTTGTAGAAGTATATATGGTAACTTTCCCCCTATTTTCTGTGGCTAATTTTCACTCCTTTTTTACCTCTACCAGCCTAGCAGGGTCAGGGCATGATAAAGCTCCTAAATTTTACTCTACTTAAGAAATTAATTGATTAAGGTTTAAGATTTAAAAAGAAATGCTGCTTTCCAAACCTCACTCATTCAGGTGTCCTAAAAGAACAGGTATGCATGTGCGAGTAAGAGTTTTCATCATAAATAGGGATTCCCAGGTGTCAGATTTAGGATAGCTCGTGCTACTTTGCCTTTGCCATTCATTAGCAAAACCACTAAGATGCAAGGTATATGTAGGAGGAATCTCCTACTTAAGTGAAAAGCCAGCATAGGGTACTTGGCAGACACAGGCATGTGAAGGTGCAGGTATGCACAGTTGAACAGTGTTTCCAGAATATACAGAAAATTGACCACTATTTCATGATCGAGCATAAGTCGTATGAATCCACAAAATGTCCCTGGGACAAGACAGCAAGCACTTTTATTTTAACAACTATATTTATTTAAGCAGAAGACAGGGCTAGAAAGGGAGATGTGAGGTGACATGAGGGGAGTTAGCTTCATGGTATAGGAGTGCTGACAGAAGCAGTCTGCCTCTGCTTTAGTCCCTGGAGAAAGTGTATGTGGACGCACTTGATCCAATTTTCAGCTATAAATCAGTATCAATCAATCCACTGTAGTCAATCCGTTTGTCATTTTCACTTGCTTTTGGTAGTTACCAAGGAAATTGGCTCAGTCTTCTTCTGAAAGTTCTTTTCATGAACCTTCCTTCCTATAAAAGTGTGCTGGAGAGAACAAGATTAATTGGGCATGAAATGCAGAGAGTAAAAATGAGGAGGGAAAGGAAGAAGGAGAAGATTAAAAACTAAGGAGAAGAAAAAAGGAAATAAATAAAGCAGAAAAGGCTATCTAAGGCAAATCCAAAAGAAGAGGTGTTTCCCAGACAATTCTGGCCTTGTTAGGTCTGCAGCCACAGCAAAGAAATCTGTAGAGCCTTTTGGCTTGATATGCAGAGACAAATCCCCTCCACTCCTAAGCAGCTGCTGCAATGATGTCCAGAATTTACTGTGCATGGCAGCCAGAGATGAAGAGCAAGTTGGCCACAGAGGAAGATGGGAGAGAAAGAAGATAAAAGGGATAAAGAGAATCTAAAAGTTATTAACAAAGTAGGGAATATATCAGCTAAAAATAAAATTTTGAAAAAGCAAGAATACAGCTTTTATAATCAATTCAGTATAATAATTTTTCTCTAACAGATATATAAATGTGACTCTGATGTACAGCCTTTGGGCATGTGTGTGTGCATGCATGTATACATTTCTGTTCTTTTCTCTGGTGGTGCTTTAGGATGAGAGAAGATGGGAAAACTATGGTTAAAAAGTTGTTTTCTAGTCATTTTTAGCATTTTCCCTATCAGGTTTTATGCCTGCTGTTTCAACTGGAACAAAGTATCAGATACCTAATATCTGAAGAGGACAGTGCACTTGAGATGTGGAGAAGCAAATGCTTATGAGTATGTGGGAGAAAACAAAGGGAAAAAGCAAAAGAGAATGATAGGTGTGATGTCACAAGCAGGTGAAAAGAGGATCTGTACTCCTTTTTAAAGAAAGATATTCACATGATTGAACAATGAGTTTCGGATACTTTTCTATGCAACATTCTGAAAAAACAAACGATGTCTTGATTTTCAACAGAAGTCCCTTGAAATGGGAGAATTGCTGCACTGCAATGCCCAAAAGAAACTATCACCTTGTCTTACTTGTGGCTGTCTCTCTTTCAGGGCAGTACTTACAGGAGGTCTGTGTAAGCAAACCATGATATAAATATGAAAAGAATTGTATTCCTCATGACTGCCCTGTTCTGCGCTATGCAGCCAAATTAGGAATTACTGGATATTTTTGGCTTCTGACACAATAAGTCATTGGTGTCAGAAGAAGCCATTAATACTTAAGAAGCAACTGTGTTGTCACACACTAGAGGAAGAATTGAGAAAAACAGCTGAAAAAGCAAAAGATGAATATTCTGAACATAGAAATTGCATACTAAGAGCGCCATTACATTATTTCTATCACGTCATGTCTTTCTCCTGCAGTTTTATATATTAATCCTTCCTTAGGTTGGGATTTTTAATCTGTTCAGCTCCAGTGCACAGTTATATCCACCCTGAGCTGTTGAGTATCTCAGGTTCCATTTATGTCTAGGGTAATTCTCCATTTCTTGAGACATAGCCAAACTTCTTCTCTAGTCTGTAGCAAAGGATCATTTCATCCAATTGATTTATATTTTTCCACCCTGACTCTGTAGTCAGTTATATCAGACCCCTTTGGCCAAGCTCTCTCATTTTTAGTTTTAAGGTGCTGATGTTAATGCAAAGACATTTTTATATTTCTATTTTACAGCTAACGGTGAAGTTGTCATTATCCCTTTTAGGTAAGACTCTGAGGACCTCTATTCTTTACTCTAAGGCTCAGGTGCTTGTGATGTGACCTTGGGTAAATTATTTAACCTCCCTGGCTTCTAGACTGGATTTTTATATTGCTAAGGTAACTCAGAAGAAACTCCAGTAAAATTTGTTCAATTTTAGCAAGAAGAAAGGAATTTGAATGGGGGAGAGGAGACTTTCCCTCTGAACTTCATTTTTCAAACCCAAAGTAGGTGTCATCATCACTTCCTTCTAGATTTGTTTTTAAAACATTGACGTCCTCCTATGAAAAGTACTCCACTGATCTAAATTGCTGTACAGATTATTGTATCTGGAAAACAATTTCCCTGCCCCTGATTGTTTCCCAATACTAATGCCCTGGAAAGCTATCACAATCCCAAATGGTGTCCTGATACCATCTTTCCACCAGTGCCTGAGAGTTTCCCTAAAGAAAGAACGACAGGCGTGCACTCAAGACATTGAACTCTTTGGTTCTCTGTGGCTGCACGCTCCTGCACCATTTGAGATTTGTGCTGGGATGTTTCCTCTGTCATGTCCACTGGTAGTCAGCCATGAACCCCCACAAGAAACGACACGACAGAGTGGAAATACCTTAATGATTTCATGAAAGCAGAGAATTAAGTGCTTCTGCTGGTGGGACTTTGGAAACAAGAGCAAAAATGGTGGTTTCTTTGCTTAATCATGGGCAATTTTTTAATGGAAAAGGTTTCCTTCATTGCATTGGCCTGGTGCAGTGACAGTCATGAGTACAGAACTGGTAGATGGGGGTAAGGTTTCATTCTCTGAGGGAGAAATTTTACTCTGTATTTTCAGTGATAATGTGGAAACTGGCTGGTCTGGTAGACATAGTAAGCCACAAAGATAGTTGAGACTGGCATTTGAACTTCTGCTATCTTTCCTGAAAGAGTAACCAATTTTTCAATTATAGCAAAATAAATAAATTTTTTTAAAAAGAGGGGGAAACTGGAAAAATTTGGAAGATTTGGTTAAACTTTTATTAGCTCAAATGAATCCACTGAGAGACCCTTTAGCTCTGAAATCATACAGTGAATACTTGGGAGTTGGGCTGTTTGGTCGTTGAGTTTTTTTGTGTTTCTGGGTTTTTTCTTTTTTTTTTTTTTCTAAAGATGCCTAAATTATACCCAAGCAAAGCTGAGCTACATTAAAAAAAATGTGAACAGCAACCTTTCAAATTTATTCAGACTAATGAGCTAGTCTAAATTTTGAGAATACTAATTCACAGAAGTCGGTTCTGTGGTGGGAGAAACACAACAAGGTTGTCACAGCCTGTGAACAAAGTGAATTGGTTATATGACTGACAGTAAAGATTTCTTTTAACATCAGTAAAAGGAGGCTGAAGTGACAGGTAAAAGGACAGATGCAGAATTCTGCAGCACTCTGAGAGTTTGTGTACTACCACTAAGGGACAAGTTGACTTGATACCAACTTAATAGGCTCAGCAGGGGCTGAGCAAAGGGATGAAGACTGTAAATGGGTGTAATAGGGCACCTCCACTGTACCAGCCTAAGCATGAGAAACATCTAGCTGGTTTTGGCTGAGGAAATTAATCACATTACCCTTAAAGTCAAGCTTGTCTTTTAATCTAGGACCTGCTCGATGTACAGTATTTCACAGGAAACATGCACATAATTTTAGTCACTTCTACTCATCTCCAAAATGAATTTAACATCATCACAAGGCAGCTTAGATTCAACATCGTCTCTGAGAAAATGAAATACTGGAGCAAAACTATAAATGGAATCTTAAGACCAAAGGGGTATAAGCAGGTATACAGCATTTAACATGCTCTATAATCTGCTAGCAAGAATGCTTGCATAAGAAAAGGTGAAGCTTTCACACTTTTCTTGTGCATTTTCTTGTCAGGTCCAGTCTAATGAGCCTCTGAGAAAGTGTTGGCTAGTGCATTCAGCACCAGATGAATTAAGACGGGAGATTCTTGCCATCAGAAATAATTCTACAGTGGGAAGAAATCCTGCTGCGCTGAGAGTTGACCTCTTGGACAAACATGCTGTAATAAAAAGTGCTATTTGCTACAAGCGCATTGAGAGTTTTAAATCATCAGACTAAAGTACCCCAGGCTCTGACAGTAAAATTTTCATTCAAAGAGGGGCTCAGCTTCACAACACAATAAATTATATATGACTAGGACATATAAAACATTTAAAGATATACAGAAACTCACTGTATTTGTGTTCAGTAGACAAGTTCATCTCTTGAAGTACTTTTTTATGTCAATCTTGCCTATTCAGATGAAGGTGGGGGAGAGACTTTTTCTCAAAACAAGTAGAAGCAAAATGAACTGGCTGTTTTCCACCAAGTGTCTGAATTTAATTGCTATATGGGTGTTTTTTGTGTGTGGTGTGCAACTCTATGCAGAGATTAGGGATGATATGCACCTATATGGGCAGATTTCATTGCCCATTGTAGCAAAAAGATGAAGGATGCCTGGAAATATTTAGTAAAATCTGGCAATAAAAAAAATCGCAATGGTGCAGAGGGATGTTTTTGAGTGGGATATACAGAAGAAAATTCCCCAGTAGCTGTCACATGAACCTGGTGACCTCCTGGTGAGGCTGATTTTAGTCATAACTGCCAAAGGGAGCAGACTGCTGGACTCACTCTGCTGTCACACAACCACTGTCCCCACACATACCAAAACAAATGCATATTTTCTGATTCTTCCACCACACACAAAAATAAGTAAAAAATCTGGTTATCTGATGTAATAGCTTTGGGGCTAATGTTTTTTCCCATCCCCCAGTTGCAGCAAGTACCAGAACCCTGTTGCTGGCATAATAAAAAACAATTGCTGTTGGGAAATCTTGAATTTTCAGGGAAATTAGGAAAAAAACTGAGGAAATAAAAAGATTAAAATCAAGGAAGGGTCAGAAATCATTTAAGTGTGTGAGAAGAAAACCTACTTTTTGAGACCAGTTCTCCACACACTGGCAAAATTTTCCTGGAGAAAAACTAGCAAGATTTGGACAATAGATTCTTTTAGAGCCTAGATGATCTCATGACTTGATTATAAATCAAGGGCGAGGTCCCTCTCCTCTGCAAGTTCATGCACAACATGTCTGCATAAAGAAAAGCAGGGGAAATTTCTAACCATCTCACATCATGTGAGCCAGAGGCCTCCAGGACCATCCTGTGCTCTTCTGTGCAGGACACATTTGCTGGTCCTACCAGATGGAAATGCACCTTTGATTCTCTCTAATCAAAGCAAGGAAAGAGAGTAAAATGGCTTTGGACTTACCCTGTGGGGTTAGTGTCCAGGATCCAAATTATTAACACACATTAAATATGCATTGGAAGCAACAAAAAAAAAAAAAAAAAAAAAAAAAAAAGACAGGAAATACAGTCAGAAGGTAAGTTCTTTAATAGCAAGAAATGACTTTTCACCTCTGACTGTACCATGTCCCCACAACCATACACAACTTTAGACCAAATGAAAAACAGTCCAATGGACACTAATACATAATCATTGTCCAGACATTTTAAGCCTGGATTAATTTACATTAGCCTGAAATGTAATTTATGGTTAGTCTTCTAAAAAAGGGCTGTGAGTATAAGTAAGGCTGTGTCTACACCAGTGTTGTAACTGCAGCAGAAAGACTTTTACCTGTTTGTTGCTCTGTCTTTCCACATGGGCAAACCCTCATGTGCTCACAAACCACTCCCTTAGGTTCTGTTGAAAATTTTGGGTTTATGTTTAATCCACTGTATATGTAAGTATATTCTGTATATATTATCTGTTATGTTCCATTAATATGTGACCAGTTCTTCACTGGTGGTCTTGTAGGTTTCAAGATATAAGCTCAGGTAAATTTGCATCAATAGATCTTCAGCACTTTACATTGAATTCAGCCTCCATTTCCCAGAGGAACACTGATTTTTAGGAGTAAATCTTGCCTAGCTGCCTTCATGCACCCAAACATGTCTTTGGCTACTGCTTCTCCTCTTCTTCCCACTCTCTTATAGATGTAGGACACTTGTCACCTCACTTTTCTCCTAAGTATGAGGAGCGTAAATGAAAACAGACAGACTCAAACTATATTGAACAACCTCGGAAATAACACCCTTTTTTTTAATGAGAAAAAAGTTTAACTGCAGTGTCTAAGTATGCAGACAGATTCATTCATGTGTGTATAACCTCTTGCCAAACCAGCATTCCAGGGCAGGTATTCAGTTAATCACAGTTTGCACAGGGACTTCAGCCAAACCCTCAGGTAGCTTTGTAATGTTTCAGTCTTTTATTTGCTATAATTCAGTATCCTACACCTGTGTTCTCCAGAACCTACCAAAATCAAACTGGGAGGCATGATAAGCAAACCAGCTATTTACTCCCTGATTTTTTATTTCTTCCATTCTCTCACATGAGGCTTAACATTGTGCCAAATCTATATAAGACATAAAACATCATAAATGGAGGGGGACATATAACACTACCAAGAGACAGAGTTCAAAAATCAATATTTATGGTCATATAAATGATTTTTTTTTCCTATTAGTCCTCTTAAAAAAAAGTAAAAAAAAAAAATATATATATATATATATATAAGCAGGGATTACTGCACCTGAAATGTCTATGTTAGAATAAATGTACGAAACAATGTTGATGATTAACTGTATTTCAGTTAGGTCTTCAATCTGTTTTCCAGATAATGCAAACAATCGCATGTTCTGAAGGCAGAGTAGGAAACAGGACAGGAGACAAGGTTTTTTACTGATTGTGTATTTCATACCAAAATAAATTGTAAGGATACAAAACTAATGAAAGATTTAGGAAAGCAATAAAGTAATCCAGAAAGATTATTTCACACACACACATAGGCATACACACAGAGACAAAGAGAAGATTTAAGCTTGAAATCCACTCTGTTCACATTAAACCCAGATGTTTGGACTTTATGCAAGTTCAGTGTGGAGTAGCTGCAGAGAGGAAATCCAATCTGAAGCTGCAGCCAAGCTGGATGTGGGGTCTTTATGTAGCTCTGGTACAATTCCCTGCAGAACCAAGGGGCAGAGCTAAATTGTTCTTGCATCCTCTGGCTGTCACCTGTCCTCCTCCCCTCCACCAGCACTCGCCCCTCTCACTGTAACTGCAGGCACCCTGTGGGTTTCAGCAAATCTCATTTAGGATACATCGCTCCAAACTGAATTCTTTCACCAAAATTAACTTCCCACATATGCATGCAGAGTCAAACTTCATTAAAAAGAATGAAAAGTTGCTCCATAATAATTATCAGAAAGCAGATTGTTTGTAAAATGTAATGAAGTATTTATCCAGTTTTTGTTTTGCTTCTGAATTCTGAAGCAACATTAAAAACATGTCTTGCATCTCTTTTGAAAGGTTCAGTGTCTCCAGTATAACACATTCCAGACTGACAGAAAAGGATAAGGATATTTGTATACATAGATATAGGTGATATTGATATACAGCTGTAGACACACACACATATTGCATTGTTTACATAATTTATTTCTCAGCTGAATCTCTTAAGGGTCCTGATACAATGCAGTAACTCCCTTATTCAGAATTCTGCACACAATTTCCAACAAGTACTTAAACATGCTTTAATTTTATTCCTGGAAATCTTAAAAGCATTTAGAAAGCTGTTACTCTCTCTTAGAAGAAGAGCCCACAATATGAATATGAATACTGGATTAACTATTAAGGCTAATGTAACATGTTAATAATACAGCAGGTTCACGCTGCTGGTTGCTTTTAATAACACAGCAATACACTGAAATTCATGATACCTGGCAGAAATTGTGTCTGTAGCCTCATATAATCACATTTAGGAGCTGCTCTCAGACTGCATTCACTCAAGTCAAATTTTAGACAAACAAAAACAAAAGCTTTATACTTACATAGCATCTTACATCTGAGGATCTTAAAGTACTTTAATTTCCCATAGTATAAACCTAATATGACAGTCTTCTCATATTCTCTTTTATTTGTATTTGGCTTTTTCCCTGCCTTTTGTCTTCTCTCATACCCACTGCCTATATACATTTATTCCTGCTTCTTTTATCTATACCTGTATAGATTAATTCTTTTTGATATGTCCATACTGCATGCACTTGTGTATCTACAATGAGTTCCTGCCTTCAGATTTATATCAAATAAAGAAAAACAATTTCTAGAATTAAAAGAAATACACACAAACCCCAGCAACACTACTCTATATCTTAAATGTGTGTCTTTGTAGTTTAAAACATCAAACCTCATTACAGAACAATGGCTGAGATTGTTGGTAATTATGGCTTAGAAGAAAGATTTTAACTTTCCTGACATAAAAAGCACCTTTTTTTTTCTTTTTTTTTTCTTCTTTCTTTTTTTCTTTACCTTGTTTTTTTCACAGCCTAAGCTGAAATTGTTGAGGGGGCAAAGGGACGGGAAGTTCTGGGATCTGATTAGGGAGCAGAACTGACCATGACACCAGTCCCATTCCTCCACAGAGGAGTGTCGGATCTTACAGGAGGCCATCAGCTGGAGCTGGGGATTTCACTTAGAAAAGATCCTCCATTGCCATCAGGAACCTGAAAGTGGTGAGAGAAGTTACACCCAACACAGCAGGTGTGTCTGAATGTCCAGGAAGTCAAATGCAGCTCGAAAGGTGGGTTGACCATCTTCAGTATCTAAGTCCCAGACAGCTTGGCTTGAAAAGGGTTGTTATTCTCAGCTGGTTATTTAATGAGAATTCTCCTGTTTTTCATATAGGAATCTGAAAAACAAGCTTATGGATCAGGCGTGTCTAGCTAATTCATTGCATTTTTATACAGGATCTCATTTAAAGACAAAGATTCTGCAATAAATAATAGTTGTGGAAAAAAATTTTCCCAGAAATAAAAATTTCTTCCTTTCAGATTGGCTAACTCACAGAGTTAAAAAATCTACTTTTATAGAGTAAGATTACATTTCTTGTTATCTATGTACATAGCATAATCCTTTATAAAACATTAGTTTATTGTCCAAATATATCTCTTGTGGCATTAGCTTCTGCTGTCTGATCAAGAATGATCTATTGTCAGTTTTCTGTTGTCTCTCCTCAAAAGCTTTGAATGTCTTGTTCTCATTTTCTTGTAAGAAATAATAGCTAACACATAATAGATAACAATAAAAACATTTTATTTGCTTTTGGATGGTGGAAGTGTAAAACTATGTTACACAAGCAGTCACAGGTATTGTATTAATTATTTAGTAATGCATATCTCTTAGTTAAAGAACCAAAAATAATCAAACAAAAAACAACAAAACCAAAAACAGTAAATAGAAAGAGGTCAAGGAGTCTAGAAAGTACCCATGGAATATGATGTCATTCGGAATCTGTTACAAGAAGAACCTTACAATTTATTTTGAAATTAAAACTCCTTTTATACTTATAGGGGGGGGGGGGTTAGCAAGGAGATCTCAGATCAGAATATGTGTATTTAAACAAAGTATTGGGTTTTGTTGTGGGGCAAATCCAAAACCAAGAGAGGCCTATTTTTCTCATTCTGGTTTTCATATTAAAAAAATGTTCCAAGAACAACTATTCTCATGAGGTTTTGGCTCAAGATGGCAGGAATTTTAGGAAAAAACAGATGATCTCACAAGACCTCCGACATCCAAAGCAGAAAAAAATATCACAAGTCAGTTTCTGCCACATGCCACTACTCAGGGCCAAAAATCTGCTGAGAACAGTCTAAAGAAATGTTGGGCTATTGAACTAAAAATAAAAATTTTTTGAGTTTTTTTTACTCTTAGGCTTAAAATCTAAACACAAATCTGACCACAAGATGAGTACAGTCTGCTCAGACTCTAACTCTCACATATGTCATCGATGACCGAGTCTAACATCTATTGTTGATGACCTACTGGATGAAAAATAAGCATTCAAGGAAAGAACATAGCAAGAGGAGAATCCTATTACAAAGAGGGTAATATATTTCCATATGCCAATAATTTAGCATCAAATTGCAAATGATGACACGAAGTACCCAGATCTTTATTGTGACAAGATGTGTGGGGAAGGAAGAGGCCAGAAGACAGTTTCATCATAGATATATAGACTGGTGGAACTGATTTTGAACAGCAATTTTGTCCAGCTTAGGAAACTACTGTCTTCAGTTTTGTGGTCAGCAAAGGCTGATAGGGTTCACAAACAAGATTCAATTTACACACACTCAATATCATGCACACGGTTGCATATGGACTCAGGTTGAACTGTGTGACTATTTACAAGTCTATTGTCAAAAATAAGGTACTTTACTTAGAGTTGGCATTGAATAAAATCAGTTGGGTAGTCTAAAATTATATAATGTTAAAAGAGGCTTTCAACACCATGTTCTCTGGACCCAAACCTTGATAGGTGCAAGATGGCACATATCCATTTATTTCAGTATCTGTTTTATGCCAGCTTTGAGCCTGATCTTATATATTTATTGCACATAACCAAATTCTCTGATTTGCTAAAAATAACACCATACAATTGAGAGATGTCAGTTTTGGAAGAGAATTTTCTGTAACATTCTGATTTTTTTCTAAAATGAGAAACTAGAATATGAATACTCTTTGCCAGATTTCTAAGCTATGAGTGGAGAGAGGGGATCACAGATGAAAATATATCAATTCACGAGTGCAAGACAGATATTTATGACATGATTCACTGTAGCCTTGTAGAATGAAAGTGAGATTAATAAAATGTGTGCAGAGGAGTGTGCAAACTGTTGCATCCTCTGAATTCATTGAAGATGACGTGAAAAAGTTGTTTGGATGCTTTATTATGTGTGGATATCCTATAAAAAATGCTAGTCTGGAAGTAAAAGCGGCCAGAGATAAAGATGAGCATGATGGGGTTGACAGTCCAATTAAACTTGAAAACCTTTTTTTATGTTACACATTAAAAATCATGTTCGAAGCAATAAACAGAATGAATAAACATAGTATCATTGTATGTGTATTATGCATCTATAAAAGTAGAACACAAGACTCAACTGAAGTATTTCACTGGTGTTTAGTTATTATAGGAGATGTGACTGTATTGCAGGAGAGGTTTGGGATAAGATAATCTTTAGGTTGACACATGCCCTTAAATAAGTCAGCAGAGTCTCTAATTTTCTCAATTCAGCCTTATTAGGAGGACTTAGTTCTCTTAAATATATTACAAAAGAAAAAGGGATTAGAATGAAGAAAGGTCAATAAAGAACTTATAGATCCCTTCAGTAACTGAAGGAAAAAACTCATTTGTTCCCTTGGGTTTGAACCACTGAGTTTCAACCCTGTGTTTTCCGGTCCCCTTTTTCTCCTGTGACTCATGCAGAGCTGATTTGCTCTCTCTCAGGAGGTGCTTGGTCCGTATATTTTACCTGTAACACCCTGGTTATTCCACTGTTCCTCCAGGAGGGTTTGAAAGGGCAGTCTGGGAAGGACCTGGGCTGAAACTCTCACATGACTGAATTAAACAGGGAACCACCTAACAGGATAATATGCAAATTTATATCCCTTTGAATTACTTCAGGTGGGTTGAAGTCAGCATGTGAGATACCTAGCTGGAAAACCTCATGACTTTGCAGATTGATCCATTGACCAAACAAGATACATACTTCCATGTTATTCACATGAAAAAACAGATGCCTCTGCCTCTAACTGATTATGATTGCAACACCTTCTTGCTCCAGTGGCATAAAGCATAGCCAGTGATTTCTTTATATGACACAGGACAATTTTTCAGCCAACCTAAGGTGAAACACAAGGGGAGACAATTTGGATTATTGTCTATCTGCAAGTGTCTTGTGTGCAGCAAGATGGGAGTAAGTTCATTGTCCCTGGGCTCTGCCAATGCTACACCAAGATGCCAAACACCAGAAGTTTCTGAAGGGAGGCAGAATATGATATAAAACCAGGTGTCTCTGTGTTATTACCTTTTTTTGACCCACCTCAGATAGGTGGGGGATAGTTTAAACTGGAGTACCAAAAAGGCAATGTAAATGAGTTGATTTGCACATACAGCTAATGGATCAATGAAGTCAAATTTTACACCTACTCCTCATATGTTATTCTCAGAAAACATTTTTCTCTCCAGTGAAAAATATTGCTAAACTAGTTTTTTTCATTGTTCACAATTTTTCTATAAATTTCTTTTATCAGTATCCAAACTACCCTTTGTCTCTCAGCAGAAATGGGAAATTTTAAACAAAAAGCAATCTTAAAAAAAATAAATAAAAATTTACCATTCATCAGAAATCCATTATCCAAGAGAAAAAAACAAACAAACAAACCAATATTGCTTTAGATCTCTTGACTGACTGTGGTTTTCAGCCATTATTTGCCTGCTATTATTAATGGTTTTGTTATTATTAGCCCTGGTTGTTTCAGACAAGCAAACACTTCCTAAAGCAACATTATAGAACAGCATTTCATTAAATTAAAATCACTAAAAATCTCTTAAAAGACATCCTATAATGGGAAAATATGAGAGAAATGGAGCACTGGGAAGGCTCACACTGAATTTTAAAGCCCATCTGACTGTTGTGTGACATATAAGCACATTGTGTTTTATGCAGCATTTTTACCTTACACAATGGTTTAAAAATATTGTGTTTTAGCTTTTTTCTTCCATTAAAAATTTCATACAAAGTCATGCATGCTAATTGAAGTGGATGTGAGTGAAATGCAACCCTTGGATTTTATTATGTGAATTTAATTCAGGAAAAGGAGGAGGGGGCAGGGGGAAAAAGGCATCTCAACAAATTGCTGTGTATTTATTTTCTTCATTTATATTAGGTTACCCAGAATGAAAAGGTGCCCAATGGATGCTAGATATAATAGCCAGAGAGTTTAATATGATTTCTGCTGCAAGAAAAACTAGACTAGATAAAAAAATCCATATCTTAATGATAGGTAAATAATCCTTTAGTATCTCAGATGTACATGCTACAGGCAGCAACTCTGTGTTCATGAAAACTCTTTTATTCTTGTATGCCATTACTGCAGAGATATTGCTATATTGGTAGATATATTCCTACACTGATAAATAGGCTGCATAAACAATATGCCCCCCCATAAGCAAGATAATGCTAGTACAGTCTAGCAATAATAGCTCCCCTGCAGGAGGCTAGATTTTTCGCTTTTTCTAAATGCTAACAAGAACAGTTCTAAGGTTATCCACGTAATGAAAAACAGGGGTAAAATAAGTGCAGTGCACAGAAGTCTCTTTCCCTCATCTCTTCTACCTCAGGTGATAATGTCGCAGATTTCCTTATCCCCATGTACTCTGATGGCATGCATGTGTTCATGTGTCTCTGCGCATGTGTATAAGGTATTTTCTTATTTAATAAATAAATGTGTGCACTTCCCCAGTGTCAATAAAGTTTTAGCTGCCTGTGAGATCCCTGTGTATATTGGACAGCTACTTCATTTCAAAGATTCTGATGAAGTCCATAATCCACGGGAATGTAGCACAAGTCCCTGCATGAGGTACTGTGGAGTAAGCTGCTAAGAATCACTTGCAGCTCTGCATGGAGCCATATAGTTCTCTTTGATAAGTTGCCCAACCTGAGAAAGCTGAAAATATGTCCATTATTGTGAAGACTGTTGAAAGTGTATTGGATTATTAGTCTGGCTAGTGACAAGATCTTGGAGACTGATTTAGGTAACATACATTGTTGATCATACTTTTAAAAAAGAAGTCTCTTAATTTTCAAGTTACTAAAAGACAAATTTTTGAATGGTAGACTTTTAGCATTAAAGTCTGCTTCATAATAGTTGTCTGTTTTTTAGAGGATCTAGACACAGACACAATATACTGGCATTCAGAGCTGCATACGCAGCTTCTGTCTCTGTTCACACACACAAATGCACCAAGGTAGCCCTGGTTTAGGGATACTTCCACTCTGTGGGAGCTGATGAAGGGACAGTCAATGCCATTGCCATTGTTTTGCTCTACCTTTCTTTGTTCTGGAGAAAATGGTGTTGATGATGTTTTTGCTCGACATCCAGGAGAAATTGTGAGGAGGACTCCATGGATATCTGAAAGCTAATTAATTACTTTATTATACTATATTATTCTATGTTATATTACACTATATTACATTACATCTAAACTGAATCTGCACAAGCACCCAACTTAACTGTACAGAATCATGTGACTGTCTGCTGACTGACAGAATGCACACACACTTGGCCCTGATAGGCCAAGGAAACAAAACATCACTTTGGGCAAACAATGTCCATATTGCATTCTACTTTGGCACAACACAGGCATAGCAAGATAAGAATTGTTTTGATCATTCTTTTACCTGCTTCTCTCAGGTTCAGAGAACGCAAATCCCACAAAATGGGGCAGAAAAGCGCAGTCCCATATCCAACTCTCACACCAGTTTACGTGGCTGTATGAGTGATTGGCCAGGCAGAGGACTGTGATGCTCTGTACCTGGACAGTGCACTGGGCTTTGCATACCTCTGTTGCTGCCAGCAGGACCTGGTCCTTGCTGAGCTGTGCACCCAGTGCCTTGTGCTGCCTCTCACCGCTATCCCTGCAGTAAGCATGGTCTCAGGGCTCGCAATTGCCTCATCTCACGCCACGCAGGTGGCCACTAGGTCAAGGCTTCCCTGGGCTTTGATCAGTAAAATTCTGCCATGTGGGAAAACTATTTTTTTCCTCCTTCATAGGGCCACACATTTTGTCATGAATCAAGCAGAAGAGGAAGAGGAAGGAAGGAAGCAGAAAGCTGGTGCATAAAACAGGCACTGATGTGGCAATTGTTTTGGAAATGCTTTGCTTTACAAGTGCCCACATCGTTATCCATCTTCCCCTCCTCTCACAGAAACCACAGTAACAAACATAACAATGCATTAGCTTAGAGGTTTTTAAGGAAATGAATCTTGTTTTCCTTAAGTGTGCTCCATTCTCTGCTTATAAAGGAATACAGGTTGAGAGGAAGAATGTAGGCATATGAGTAGTTTAAGTATCATCATTCACAACACAATGTAAATCCATTTTTATAATTTCTATCATATAAAGGCTATCCCAAAAGGCTTTACTGTGTTAAATAAAACATTAACTGAAGAATAAAAAAAACATTAATAACAAGATGGAGGTAACATTCAAAAAGTCAAAAGACAAAGCTTTTTAATTTTTGTTTTCAGGTTAAATATGGAAAATCATGGGTATTCAGGTAGACAGAGAAATGGCTGTCTGTTGAAAATGACTGCAGGTAGGAGGAGAAGAATGTTTTCCACCCAAGAATGGGAAATACACCAGTATCAGATAGCACTAAGGAAACAGAGGACCTAGAAGAAGACAAAGGGACAAGTGGAAAAACAGGAACAAGAATTCATTCAAACCTAATTAAATTCCACCCAGTGGAAACAAGTTTTCACCTCCGAGGTTAGAAGCCAAAGTATTTGCATGGACAAAGTATGTAATGCCAAACTTGCTTTCACATAAACTTCCAGTAAGTTTTCATGAGAAATCCAAAACTCAGTCTGAGTTTGCCATAAAATGTAACCAGATTCTTAAAATTTTTCATTCAGATAAATCTGAGTTCTCTTCTGTGCATTGCATTATCCTGGAACACAAGTTACAGAGGGTCTGAAATCCCTATTTGAATGATTCTATACCCATTAAGCTTCAGAGGCACAATTGCCCTGTTCTCCTATTCATCAGGTTTTGACATTTCCCCTTGCGAAACATTAACACTATGCAGAAAAGAAAGATATTCTACCTCACAAAGGAGTTTAGGAATTCAAAGCTAGTTCTGACTTTGAGAAAAAAAAATGGGTTGTTGTCAAACTCCCCATGAAGTTAAATAATTAGAAAATAATAATTTCAGAGCATTCACATGGTAGTGTTTGCTTAATTTTTAATGTTGATACATTTATTATCTGAATTTTTAAAAGCTGTATTTCTTTTTAAGTGACAAGTCTAAGTATTCAATTCCAAGAAATGTAGGAATGGGATGTTTTGGCAGCATCAGAAGAGTTTCCTGGTTTTTCCTCTACATGAAATTTTTGCAAAACCTGCCCAGTTTCACAAAGATTTTCATTTTTTGACAGAATCTTAGATTGCAAAAGTATATAGGTCTATCAAATTTTCTTCAGCTTCCTATGAGCCAATGGTGTATTTCTAAATATTAATATTACTTCATAAATCAAAAGAAAATCAGATCTGGCTGTTAATTTTCTGTTTCCTGTGATTTTCCTACTTTTTCTTCTTCCTGTGATTTTGCTCTCGTTACTTTTCGGCAGCAACAGTGCTGATCAGAAACCTGTCTTTTGTTGTAGAGCCATATCAGGACATATATCAGGGTTTGGTATCCACTGCTCAGCCCAGTGGGCTTTTGGCACCCTCAATGCTACAGTGCTGATGGGAGAGCTCAATCAGGTGTGTGTATTTCACTGCAGTGGAAACAATGTGGCCTTTTGGGAAGGGAGGAGTGCATCTCTCTTCTCCTTTTATTACAGACAGTACCAATCCTCAGGATGAAATTCTCCCCTGGAGAGGTAAGCAGGACTTTTTTTAGAGGGGGCAAAAAACACAAGGAAGGATACAGACCGATGTTTCTGATGTGGATCATCTATCTTCTGCATCTGTCAGCTTCCTTATCTTCTTAGTGCCTACCTGCTGGCCAGAGGGTGGCCAGGGGAATTAGGACTGAGGAATTGAGGGTGGCCAGAGGAATTAGGGCTGACTACTTTGGCCCACCTGATGAGAAATGCCTTCAGCAGGAGAACTGTGAAGTCCCATGGCCCATCAGAGGCCATATCACTCCACACATGGATGACAATAAAACAGACACCCCAAAACCAGGATGACTGTCCTTCACAGTCATTTACAGCAGTTGTTCTTGGCTGTTTCCTCTGTTCACTAATTTTTTCTCCCCCTTCTTAAGATTTTTTTTCACTTAGAATCTTCCACATCAGAAAGATCAGGTTTGTGTTTTTCAGTCTCAAAGTCAGCATATGGGATTTAGGATAAACAAAGCACTGCAAACTGGAAGAGGACAATAAGGAAGTGTGAGGTGGTGATGACAGCAACAGGGGTATGTTCGTTAACAGTCACAGAAGGTAAAAAGTTAGAAGTTTCCTTTAAGTCCTTGATAAATGACAATATTATTACTATATTGTGGAATGAGATATCACTTAAAATTCATGATTTTTAAACAATTAATTACATTTACATGAGTTTTCCCTTTGCAGTTTTTTCCTAGTACTATACTTTTCCATTTTATAGGAAATGAAACTCTGCAAAACGTTCTCTAGGCAATGAAAATAAACTTCCATTGGAGTTCAAAGTAGCATGTAAAATATTTTTCTATATGCACTAGCAAAAAAAATTATGCAACTATCATATAATGAAAATTTTCTTCTAGACCAGTGTTGAATAAAATGCAAGAACAAAGGTAGTGGGAATCTACCACTTCAAGTGGCAGAGATCCTGCAAGAAAAACTGATGCCAGTAGAACTCCCCAATTCACAAGCCCTGAATAACCTGGGAAACATCAGATTCTGGTACTGCTGACTTTGCATGTGAGTGGCCACAAAATTATGAGAGAAACTCAAGCTCCTACACTGGTTCTGTTACTGTCTCTTCAATACATCATTACTGAAAGGAGAAGTTACATAGGAACTGAGATGTAGTCACCCACTGCCTGTGGCACACATCATTCACAAAAATTCAATTGCAAGACAGTGTATTCTCGGACTCTGGGAAAAGATGATACATCAGAACTAATAAATGCAGGGATAGAATTGTTTAAATTAGGTCATTAAGTTACTCATAATGTATTACAATACTCACAAGAACTCGACAACCTTGCATTTCTGTGAATTGCTAAATTATTGTATGTATTCCTGATACATTCTTGTTAGCATTTGAACACTCCTGGGCTCTTGTACCTGCTGCCCTCAATTACTTCAACAAGGAATAGTTCTTTCTTGGCTCTGTTACCACTTCCACCTGCTGGAAAGGATGGAAAAAAAAATGTCAGTGTACAGGTAAATGAGAATCCTGAGATGTTTTCACTTACTGAAGGATGGAAAACATCAGAAATCTCTCCCTTTTGAAAGCAATAGAGAGCAGAGCTATTGAAATTATCAGATTTTGAGACACAAATTCTATAACCAGAAAGCTTATTCATTTTGAAACAGAGTTGCCTGGTGCAGTGGCAGCATGGCTGGAGTCAGAACTCCTGGGTTATCCTCTTCTTTCCACCTCTGGCTCGCTTCTTGGCCTTGGAAAAAGCTTTCTGTCAGGTTTGGGAAAACTTCTGTCCCAGTTTTCTCATCTGTAAAACAGGCTAGATTGATAAACACTTGCTTTCCAAGGCAGCTCACTGGGCTTTGTGGGATTCTCTGGATGATGCTTGTAAATGTAAATGAGTTCTGTGAATGTCAAAAGTTCTTACATTATAATGTCATGACTTTACGTACAGTTCAGGAACTTTATACACAGATCCCAGGGCACATGTCATCCTGGGAAATAGAAGGGCTGGAGTAAATATTGGAGCAAGGAGAAAAGGATGCTTAAATGGGAAAAAGAAAATTACTTGTGGGGGAGACAGCACCATGAGAGGTTTTGCTATCTGCAGTCTTACCCAAAATAATCATTTGTGCTGCCATTCCAGCTAGAAGCAGGTTACAACTTCATATAAGCACTCACAGAATTGGGGCTTGAAGAAAACAGGAAATAACACTTTTTTTTTTTTTTTTTTTGCTTTGTTTTTTTTGGGGTTTTTTTTTTAGATTCTAGCTGTTGGGAGCACTATTCACTTCATGTTGGAGTATGGGAGAACTGTAGGGTCCTGTGTGGGAGTCCTCCAAGAAAAAAAATCCCCTTTACAGTCTGTTTCATCTGAGTCATTTCTCTTTTGAATCATGAGGTTGATTACACTTGCCTTCGGCACTTTACTAACCCATGATAAAGATGTAGCTTGAAATCCCCTCAGCACTTCCTCTGGCTGATTTTATTGAGCATATGGGGTTAGACAAAATCCTAACCTGCACAAATATATTCTTTTTTGAGGAGTTAGACACCTACCCCCTCTAGAATTGAGAGGATGCTGCCAGACTGTGTCTGTCCCCTCTGAATTTGGTGTAACTTCCCCCAAGTCCCTCCCACCTTGGAAATGATTTTGTAATGCCTAAAATAGACTGTTGCCTGGCCTACCTGTGAGAGGAAATGGAGCTGAGAGGGTAGAGACTGAAAATAGTTACATGTTTTGTCTGTTGTGGTGAGCATAACTTTAGTGAACCAGCACCATCAGCCAAGTTTCTCACTGTTTCTTTTTTGGTGTTCTAATCTCTACTTATTTATTGAACAGCCCTCCACATTTACCAGGGTTGATGAGGTTAAGAAGGGAGGAAATTTATAAAGCTGGAGCATTCCCATAGATTTGCTATGGAAGAACTGCAGCTTCTTTTTTATTTTTTTCTGAAATTAAGGTCCATTTGAAAAACAGCCTCTGTAACAGCGAGGTGTGCACAGGAGATGGAAATTTTTGATGGTTTCACCGGGAATTAAGCACCTCTGAACATTGCATTCATAAAACTGTAATCAGCTAAAACTGCATAGGATGTACACTTAACCTTGGAAATTTCCCTTTATATATATCACCTGAGGAAAGGATTAATCTTGAATTTGAGACATGTGCCTCTCTCATCTGTAACCATGAGGATAATGTTTAATATCCAAGAAGGAATTGAATATCTTGCCATTTTAAATAAAGAATTATAAAATGTTCTAACAAATATCTGCTGCTTTGCTAAAAGAAAATGTGGTTCTTATGGAACAGAATTGAAATAAAACCAGATCAAGAATAAGTATTTCAGATGTGGCAGAGAGCAGAGCATGCAAATACTCTGGGATATGACAAGAGAGTTGCATGATCTTATAGCAGTAGGTTCATGGTGCTGACAGCTCTAGTTCAGGTTGTTAAACAGTCTCCAGTGGAAATCTGGTTTCTTTTTCTCAAAGCTTTTTACTTTTTCCTCTTCAGGTAAAATTTTTCAACTCTTTATTTGAAATCTTACATTCAAATAGAATTAAGAGTAAAAATAAAATGGCAAAAAATAAGCATGTACCATTGTTCTGCAGCATTGGCATCTCTGAGTTTGTGATGAGTGAAAGGGCTTTTAAAAATCCAGTGCACCTAGCCAGCCCCACAGCCTGTCTTGGTTGTCTGCTATTTTAGGCTGTGACCCCAGATCAGGATCCAAGCCTTAGAGAGGAAGTTTTAGGCCAGGGAGATAGGTATTCTCCCTACAGTGGCATCATTTTCTGCTCTGCATCATAACCATCCCAAAATCCTCAAAAGTGAAAGACCAAAATAGAACCTTTGATCAGGAGCTGATACCCATCATTCAATATATTATACATATAAAATATATCTTGTTGAAAAATTTGTCACAGAAGTGGACATGAACCACAGGTTACATTAAATATAGGAACAGAAAGCACAGCTCTGCTCCTCAGATTTATCTGAAAATCTACTCTGAGCTCAGCACTATTGAAGTTGGTCAATGAATCTGATTGTCTTTTTTACCCCCTATCCTGCCTAGAGCAGTGAACTGTCCAGGAGTCAAGAGGGTCCAGCAAAGCTTTTCTATGCTTCTGCATTTGATTTCCTAAACTCCCTCTTCAGAATGGACAATTCTGATTTATTTGCAGAAACTTCTAATTAAACCCATATTAATGATAGTTTTAGGGGCAAGAAGCAAATTCATTCATGTATAGAATCAAAGGGGAATATTTTGAAATGCTGAAAATATTTATGTATGTAACTGGAAGGGAATGCTTGGTCTTATTAGACCTTCTAACTTGGTAGATTCTTTTATAGTTTGAGAGAGACAAAAGAATTATCTTGTTTTAGGGCTTTTCTCCTCTGCATAACTTTTATCTTTTGATGGCCTTTGTTATTTATGCTGCATTGACTTTAATTCTCAGGCTTATTGGAGTTGTGATGTTTGTTTCCAAGTGTCAATTTAAGAACAATACTAAATGTTCTACTCTTAACGGGGCTTTTCTTGATCATCTGCAGGCAAAAAAAAGCCTGATACCTTATTCTGTTCTCTCACATTTAATTTGTGTCTTATAAGCTGCAGGTGTGGCTGGGATACAATACTGTAACACACAGATGTTCATGCACTTGACACCAGATGCAAACACCATTAAGTGTTCCTGATGGATATGTGAATGTAATGTTTACTTGTTTGAAATATTTGAGTATTTCATTTTGTTCTGGTAGGTTTTTTGTTGATTTGGCTTCGGTAGTTTTTTTTTGGGGGGGGGGGGTTTGGTTGTTTTTTTTTTTGTTTTGGTTTTTTTTTAAGCTGGAGATCACCAAAAGATAGATATATTCCAAATTCAGCAGACATTAGTAAAAAGTAGAATAGCCAATGGATGCAACATATTAAGTCAGCCATGTTTTGCTCCTTTTCTATCACAGGAGTTCAGGCAACTTACTAAACTTCTGCAGGCACATTTCAATTCTTTCTATGTTACATATGAATAAAATCAAATATTTGATCACAAAGTGTAATGTTCATTAGGTTTTTCAAATACCATTGAGACATTTGAAACTAAAGTGAATTTTTATGGATAGGTAGGTGTATAGTATTACCAGATTCTTGTGACAGGAGCAAGCACACATAATTCATCCCAAAAATGCAAGGTTCTAGTCCTTGTCACATTTCAAGCTAGGCAGCTTAAAAAAAAAAAAAAAAAAAACAAAACAAAACAAAAAAAACCCGAAAAATTCTTAACACATTGTAAAATCTGTAATTAAGTGCCTTGTCAGCATGTAAAAGTTCAGTTAAATATGTCTTTGTGGTTTGGGGTTAGGGAGGTGTTGTTTTGTTGTTGTTTTTGGATTTTAGAGTTTATATAGTGTGGAGAAAAACTGAAGAATATAAGAATCTCATGAACCCTCGTCCTTGCACTGCAATAGTGTAACTATGCTCTGGCAGCCACAGCATTGCAAACCTGGAATAACATGAAGAAAACATTTAATGTATTTTTAGATACCTTCTAATATTACTCCATAATTAAAGTAATTTGTAGGATGTTATTACATTGTTTTTCGTTCTGATTTTGATGACTTTTGAAAAGAACCACAAATAACAGAAAAATAACACCATGTTAATTAACAGCATCAATTCAGAGTGAAGTTAATGGCATTGTTTGCATTACTAATGCAAGCAGAATTTGGCCCTTAGGAAGTTATTTCATATGGCAGTTGCGTGTTTGTTTCTGAAGTACCAATGCCAGCTGCCAGATTCTTGTGGGTGACTGGCAGGAGGTTTCTGCCCTCTTGAAGCCATGGAAAGAGGGATTGCACCAATAACCTTGAGAATGGAAAAACAAGGTCAAACAGAAGGATCAGGAAAGGGAGACTACCCCCGAGACAGTAAACTAAAAAGTGAGAGAGACTGGAAGGATAAGGAAGGGTCAAACCAGTTAAATAAAATTGAAGGCTGAAGGTAACAGCTGAGACCAATACCCAGGTTAAGTCACCATTCCTCACACCTCTGCTCTCTTCCTAACACCAGTTAAAATGAAGACAATAATGGAGTTGGTTTTCATAATTGATGTTTTATCTTTGGACACAAAGCAAGCTCTCTGGCCTGAATTTTAGAGCACTCCCAAACTTGTATTCTCAATTCATTGTGACTCTATCATGCCATAATACTGAGTGAGGGATCCTTCAAAAGAGAGAGCAAGAGCAGTTACCACCTCCTCTGCCTCCTTTTGCAACTGAAAAATTCAGCTCTATCTATTCATTATTGAGTTTCACTGTAATTTGTAACAGGATAAAAGGACAGAAGAAAAATAATTTGTTTTATATTAGGGACATATTTTAGAGTGCTGTTTCTAGAGCACAGAAGGAAGGAGTACTATTTTCAGTATTCTTAAGAGCCTTAATGCAGAGCTTGCCCGTTGCTTTAAGGCATTGAAATCCTTGTAATGATTCCTCCATGTGCTGTTGTACACAGTCACAAGCCTAAACAATTCTTTAAAAAATCAAATAAGTTATTTAAAAATATTTTACTTATATCTCCTTGTTTTATACCTTCTACTTTGTGCAACACTGTAAATGCTCCATCTTGAACAGGTACTCCCAGCAGGCAAGCAATCTTTATGAAGGAAATGTGATACTTTTAGAACATTATCTAGCTAAGGATTTTGAAGTCTTTTGGTAACATTAATTAGATAAATCTCTCAACAACTCACTCACAGTACTATTATCAGTCCCACCTTTTAGATGAGTAAATTGGGCCTGCCTTGTCCAACCTCAGACACCACATCATTGAAAGGAATGAGTGAAGAATAATGCCAGACTTTTTCATGCCTTTCAACACTTCAACTTGCTTATTTTCAACTATTCTTTTGTCACTGTGCCATACAACATTCCTCAGGCCAAGAAGGCCTGAGGGGAACTTTGCCTTTAATATGCTGGAAATCAAAAAAAAACCCAAAAAACCAAACCAAAACGCTACAATTTGGGCATAAATACTTTGAGGCCAATATATGAGCATTTCTAAAAAAATTTCAACTCTTTATTGAAGTTCTCCTTCAGTAAGGAATGAAAGAGTTCTTCATAAGCTTCCTGGTTCCATGTTTTTCCCTAACATTTTGGGACAGAAACTGTCTGGGTGTATCCCTAGAGACTATGAGCACCTTTGGCCAGTCACAAACGGGAAATCACATTTAAGATGAGTGGCTGGCTACATTACTGAGACATGGATGTCCTAGCAAATGCTTGTCAGCTGCTCATTTTCAAGAACTGCCAGGACAGCTAATTTTCCTTACTTCAGCCTGTGTGATACCACTGAAAATTAGTGGACCAAACGAAACAGGTCTGTGGACCCCTCAGGTGGAACAGAATGTTTGTTTACTTAATTGCTTGAGAACTAATTTACCCAGATGCACATAGCGACTGTAGAATAAGACCAGTAACTTCACAGAAATGCAATATACTGCTCTTTCCCTACTCCCATTGTCAGTACAGGTCTCCCCTCTGTGATCTGATATGCACACAGCTAAGGTATGAATTGTGAGTATGTGTTGAAAGCAAATATTAAATATATATGGTTTTGATACTAAGATGAAAAATTTTAAAAGAAACAATTTTAGAGGAGTGGTCATCAAAGATATTAATCTAATTCTTGGCTTAATTTCTGAAGTCTACAGAACTTTTCAGGTTTTCTTCCTTTTATTAAAATACTATATGTTTTCTGCTGCTATATGACTGTCTCATTCCCCAAAAGATCCTTTTATGTTGCTAAGTCAATCCCTACAAAATCATCCTACTTCCTCAACCTATATTACTGTTTTTTCCAACCAAAATTTTTAGCTACATAAGCTTTTTAAGAGGACACAGAAAAATAACTCTGTAGCCCCGTACTTCCACCAAGCATCTTTTCCACAGGGAATGACACAAATTTTTCACTCAATGTCTTCACAAGTGAATTGATTTATATTTTCTGGTTCATTATTGCTCTCCAAATAAAAAGAAGGATGCTTCTCACTTATTTAAAAAAAAATATTTATAAAATAAAATATTTTATTTTAAAAATAAAAAACAAAAAAACCCAATCAAAAACAAACAAACAAGCAAAAAAAACCCCCACCCACAAGCCCAAATAATAACAAGAAGGGCTTCTAAATGTATGTTAACCAGAAAATGAAGGTCAAGAAGGTGTATCCCCTCCAATAAAAAGTGCTGGAAAATTGGTAACAATGGATGAGAAGGCTGAGGTACTCAACAACCTTTTTCCCTGTCTTTAAAGGTAATCTCTTTCCCCACACCTCTCAAGTGAATGGGCAGCAGGATGGGGACTGGGGAGAAAAATGCTTCCCAATATAAGTGGTTCACATGCACCCAAGGAACCTTAATGCATATAAGTCTGTGGTATGCAATAAGATTCATCTCAAAGTTCTGAGGGAATGACTGATGCAGTTTCCAAGACAGTCTCCATGGTGTTTGAAAAGCCATGGCAGTCAGGTGAAGTCCAAGGTAACTGGGCTTTGTACCCATTGTGCCCATCTTTAAAAAGGTTAGAATGGGGGACCCTGGAAATTACTGACCTGTCAGCCTCACCTCTGCACCTGGGAAGATCACAGAACAGATCCTCCTAGACACTCTGCTAAGGCACATCAGGGACAGGGAGGTGATTTGGGACAGCCAGAAGAGCTTTACCAAGGGCAAGTCCTACATGACCAGCCTATGGCCTTCTAGGATGCAGTGACTGCATCAGTGGGTAAGGGAAGGGTCACGGATGTCATTTATCTGGACTTCCATAGAGCCTTTGACATGGTTCCCCACAACATCCTTCTCTCTAAATTGGAGAGAGATGAATTTGATGAATGGGCTGTTAGATGAATAAGAAATTGGCTGCACAGTCTGATCCAGAGGGTCATGGTCAATGGCTCAGAGTCCCAGCTGGCCTCAGGACAAGTGGTGTCCCTCAGGGGTGTGTACTGGGACCAGTGTTGTTGAATATCTTCATTAATGACATGGATGGAGGGATAGAGGGCACCCACAGCAAATTTGCAGATGGCACCAAGCAGGGTGGTGTGGTTGTCACACCTGAAGAACAGGGATCTTCCATGGGGACCAGGACAAGCTTGAGCAGTGGGGCCATGGGAATCTCATGTGGTTGAACAAGATCTAGTTTGAGGTGCTGCACCTGGGTCAGGGCAACCCCTGGTATCAATACAGGGTGGGCATGAACAGATCAGAGCAGCCCAGCTGAGAAGGACTTGGGGGTTCTGGTGCTGGTCCAGAGGGTGGACACGAGCTAGCAAAATGTGCTTGGAGCCCAGAAAGCCAACTGTGTCCTGGGCTGCATGCAAAGTGTGGCCAGCAGGGCAAGGGAGGGGATTCTGCCCCACTATTCTGCTCTTGTGAAACTCCGCTTTGGTACCCAGCACAGGATGGACACAGACCTGTTGGAGCAAGCCCAGAGGAGAGACACAAAGATGATCAGAGGGATGGAGCAATTCTCCTTCAAGGAAAGGCTGAGAGAATTGGAATTGATCAGGCTGGACAAGAGGAGTCTTCAGGGTGACCAAATTATGGCCTTCCAACACATGAAGGGAGCCTACAAGAATGATGGAGAGAGACTATTTTCAAGAACATATAGTGACAGGACAAAGGGGAATATCTTCATACTGAAAGAGAGTGCATTTAAACTAGATGTAAGGAAAAAATTCCTTACTGTGAGAATGGTGAAGCGCTGGAACAAGTTGCCCACAGAATTTTTGGGTTCTCCATCCCTGGGAGTGTTCAATGACAGGGTAGATGGGGCTCTGAGCAACTTGATCTAGTGAATGGTGTCTTTAACCATGGCAGGGGCATTGGAACTTGATGATCTTTACCGTCCCTTCAAACCCAAGTCATTCTGATTCTGTGATATGTTTTACAACTTTTGGGTTCCAACAGAATGGACAGTGATCCAAAATATGAAGATATCTTACTGAAAATTTTTCCAGAACTAGGTATACAGGATTCTGGATCCTCAGCTGGATCCATTCTAACTGGAATGTTTGTGCACTTTCCCATAAACCCGAATATTATAGCTCAGCCTCCTCCAAACAAACACTCCTCAGAAAAATGCCAACAGACCACTGTTTTGTCTCCTGGCTTTCTCTCAGTTTTTCTGCTTCATATTTTGCTTTTCTCTTAATGAATCAGATTCCTAAATCACCATCTGGACATAACCACACAGTCTACCCATCATTGCCCCAAAGGCTGAGAATAATGATGTGTCCACCAACCCTAGTGAAGAATGAGATATACGAGAGTTAAACTGTCCAGTCTAAGCCCCTCCAGTGTGCTACCAGTCTGAAAAGAAAAAAAAAAAGAGAAAGGGAGAGACTGTTAAATTTTTCCAGTAATCTGATGAGAAGAGACACAGACAGAGAGAGTTCACTTGGTTAATTTTCTAGCCAGCAGCTACAAGAGTGCTTGTATTAGGAGATATGAAAAGAGACAAAAAGATATAATAGTTATAGATTGGCTTTGTTGGTCAGAAGAAGTTTTAACTATGCTGGAGGGATGAGGAGGTACAGAGGCATGCTCTCAAGGGATTGTTTTTTACTTTAATATCATCATTTTGGTGCATCTCTAGCTGCACATTCACTTAACACTGACTGAAAATAAAGGTTTTAACATACCACACTGCCTGACCAGAAAGCTGAAATGAAAGCTAGAAAAATGCATTGACCTTGTGTTATTCTCCTTTGCATTGACTTTGTGAGATTCAGATTTTGTTGGCCTAATGTTTTGGTCAGAAATCTTCCTTCAACAGATACAGTTATTTCATCTTATCTTCAGTCTGTTGTTTCTTCTTATTAGAAAAGATGGGAAAATGACAATTTGCTTACAGTCTGCCCAGTCCATTATCAGATTATTCTCAAACTTATTTTTCGAATCCCTTGTCCAAACCTTTCTGCTTGTACTACTTCATTCTGAACAAGAAATCGCACATCACTTGTCTCTTTCATTCATTCTTAAACTGAAGCAGTACGGTTTCCCAAAGCACAAGCATTTGAGAGTTACACATTTTCACATTTCTCATCCATGTTAAATCCAAGATCGTTTCATTCCCCCTTACTGCCTTCCTCTTCTTCTGACTGCTTGCCCGGATAAAAATAAAAATGCCTTAAGCAAATCTTTTCATAACCTTATATATTGGGATGGTTAGACCAGAGCTCCTAACATGAGAGAACACATTTCCAGGAGTGGGTGTGTGCCTGAGAGCAAAAAATTAGACAGGACTGAGTGTCTTGCAAACAGCCCTGCTTTCATGAGCTAATTAACGCCTATTAAAAAAACTAAATTATTTGATTTTATTTCCATGAGTATCTGACCTTTGGAGAGAGAATCTCTTACAAATTTATGTGACATTCAATAGCCATTGTCTCAGATATTTTTCCTGACTGCAGACATGCACATAACACAGAAGGAGAGTTAATATAAATGGAAAACAGGGAGATGCAAACAAAAAGGGATTCATTTTAAGACATTGTTTTCTGAGATTTTCATGTGGTTTTCTGCAAGTCAGAATTTCCCTGTGCCTCGGTTTACCGAACTATAATTTTAATTACAGTCATCTATGTATTGTAACAAGAATGAGATTTTGCTAATTAGGTAAGTTTGACAAATACTGTGGTCATCTAAGACTTCATTGCTATGCTGCACAACTCAGAGAACTTCACTGTTACAGCCATTCCAAAATTTAAATATTGCTAGATACAGGCTCCAAATGTTCTGTATTTTTAGGGTTAGGTCTACAGAGAGATTTGGGACAAATCAATCCAATTTTTAAGCATTGCAATGATCCTTAACATCTCACTCATCTGCTGCCAAAATCTGAGTCTTTAATTATATATACAGTGTTTAACTTCTTTGCTAGGAGCAATTGAACACTTCATCCAGTATGTCAGATAATCAAGTGATTTGGGCAATGTTCTTGGATGAGGAAAAAAAAAGACCAAAAAAAGCCCAAAGAAAAAAATCTTCAGTCTGTGCTCCAGACCAAAAAAGATAAACATTTCAA